>NC_142685.1:70626287-70929318 GCF_056320005.1 Nelumbo lutea | reverse complement strand
GTAGTTTTCTTGCATCCACTTGGTATATGTCGGGTCTCCCTTGGAAGGTTCTTTCATATCTCCCAGGAGGTACCCTAATTTACCTCTTCCACCAATAGCCATCATGGCTGATTGGGCCCATTCCAAATAGTTTGATCCATCAAACTTTACGGTCGTAATCTGACCACCTATTTCAGAAATACCACCATAACTGATGTTCCCAAGACTGCCTTCTGCCTGAATTTTAGACTCCATTTCTGTCAAGTCTCAAAACAGTACTTGAATCACCAATCACAATCAAAACAGTATAGGCCTGATCTGTATTCTCAGTGTATGTGCACAAAACCAAAGTAATTCTGATCTGAAACCAACTAGCCAACACAACAGTAGTTGTCTGTAGATCTCTAACCCCCTTAGAACTCTGAGAACAATTTTAAAACAAAACTGATATGCTAGGGAAAGTTAGGGTTTTAATCAGTCCTGAAAGGAAGCAATTCAGTCGCACAGTCCAAACTATATAGATGAGCTTGCAGTAGGGTTAATAAGAAACCCTAGAATCTGATCGGATCTACCAATCAACTTAAGAGTAGCTCTAGGTAGATCACAGAGTTCGGTCAACCACTAGAGCTTGCCGCAGATCACTTTCAAACCCTAGAGTAGAAAGGAACACAGTTTGGTCCAGGGTTTGATGTAAAACCTTAGGAAATCGAAGAGAAAAAGAGCTAGAATGGTTCGGCCTTCCCCTCCAGATAGGTCCAACCTATCTTCTCTGAAAGAACTTCTATTAAAAAGTAACAACTTACAAGGAAAAAAATAGTTCGCTGCCTTCTAGGGTTACCTGAACCCTAGTCTACTCTGATCCTTCCTGACCACCAACACTCTGCAACCCTAGCAAGTTTCCAACAGCTGCTAGTACCTCTGGCGATCTCCAAGAATCAGTTTGCGAACTCCTCTTTTTCAGCTTTCAGTCCTAGGAGATTCTCATGTGGTCGGATGGTATTAGACTCACATGAAAAACCTTAACTTGGCTCTGATACCATGTAGGTTTTCAAGACTGCTATTCAGTCTTGATCACTAAGAGATTTTAGGATCGATGAGAAGAGAAAGTGAAGAAGATGTAGAAGAAAGAGTGATGGAAGAGCAATAGAACACAGATTTTGAGGAGAAGAACAGAATGTCAATCATTCTGCCGCCGCCACTTTAAGTTAATATATATAGGTTATGCTAGTTACATGAAAGGACATATCTGCCCTTGGTGTTTACATCATAACTGTGACTAGATAACAACCAATATAAAACTGAAATTAGAAATAACAAAACAACAAAATAACCACTGCTGTGACTAGATACATTCTACCCTACGGACAGAGTGGTACCACAGCTGTGGGGCCCACATCAATGTTCTCTACACCCCACATGTATAACAATGTATTGAGGGCATGCTGACATCCTTGGAAGATCCATCACCTGGGCAACCAATTGATTTTGGCAACTTCTTTTCCTTTCTCGCTTCTGTCCATACCTCCAACACCCTTGAACCCAGCCTAGCTGCCACCAGCAGCACCTCTATCATAACAGGAAGCAATAAGCTCAGTCCTTGTGTTCCTAGCAGCCCTGTAAGACCTCTGATTTGAATCTGGCATCCATGCATACAGCTGGAACTCTCCTTGACCCTAATCCTCTGATTCTAGCTTCAGCCCAAAGGGCATGCTGTTTGGCATCCTCCAGATTTGTGAGCAACACCACCCCAATCTCATCTTGAATTGAGAGATTCAGGCCTGATAAATAATGGGCAGTAAGTTGACCATTAGTTTCTTGGAGACTTTTACACACTAAGAAGTTATTTAATTCATTAGAATAGTCCTCAACAATACGATCCTTTTGTTTCAACTCATGGAAGCGGTGGTACAGGTCCCTTAAATAATCAACAGGCAGGAACTGTTACTGTATCTTTCTCTTCATGTCTTCCCACGAACTGATCTTTTCTTTTCCTTGACGAAAGCATACTTCCTCAACTTTCTTCCTCAATTGAAGAGCAGTTCCCTTCAATTTTATCTTAACAAACTTAACTTTTCTTTCTTCTGACATTGCCTTCCATTCAAAGAAAATTTCAACAGTTGTCTCCCAATCTAAATAAACCTCAGCACCTGACATCCCATAAAAATCAGGTACTTTAACTCTTCCCATATTCAAATCCAGAGCTCTTACCAGCCTTTCCTCTAAACTTCCATGATCTTGTCTCTCCCTTGAAGATTATGAAAAGGATTAATATCCTCTTCATAATTAGATCCTTCATATTCCTTCTGGTCACCTTCTGGTCCACCAGCAGGCTCATGGTTGCCCTCCCGTACCTCCATTTGGGCCTCCGCTCACCGCCTTTGCAGTGCACTTGGCACGAAAACTGTTCGATCATATGTCGCATATCTAAAATCTAAGCTTGCTGTCCTCTGTCTCCATGACCAACTCTTCCTCTTGCAGCCATGGCAATAGATCAGTTTGCTCTGGTACCAAACTGATGCAGGGAGAGTAGGGGAAGAGAGAGGTTTAGAGGGTGAGGATGATCAGAACAAGGAATATGTTGAAAGGGCTGTAACAATCCTTTCAATTTGATAATATTGATTGAAAAGAAGCTTGCCTTGCAAGCCACATTAAAGAAAAAGCCACAAACTAACAACAAAAGACAACAAAACGTTTAATCTATAAAAATTACAAAAAAACCCTCAAAAGACCCCCTGGCTACAATCTGCTACAGTACCCATGAACAGTGATACTACAGTTACGGGTTGTATGCCCTTCATGCTCCTGCACCGACCACTCTATATGGTTGTTCCCATCTGGTATTGCAGTGGTAACTGAGCCCAAAGAAAGATCAATTATCCCTCCTGAAATCATGCTACCATCTAAGATTTGCTTCAAATCAGTCCCCAATAACTTCACCTCCATCAGGTCTGAACCAATAAAAACTACAACTGAACCAAAAAAAAAAAAAAAAACAATACTCTCATCAAATAGAAGTTGTTGAAATCAGTTAGTTGTTCTCAATTTTTATTTATATTTCTGTCCTTTAGTGCCACAGGGGCACTCTTGTAATTCTACTTATTTTTATTATTAGTTGGGTTGCCCTAATATAAAAGCTAATAGCTGGCGCCGGCGGCTATGGGATTTTGAATCCAAAATTTTTTCTCTTCTCTCTTCCTCTTCTCCCTTCCTCCTCTCTTCTTCTCCTTCTCCGATATCTTTAACCTGAAAAATGGTATCAGAGCGGGTTTTCTGAGATTAGAAAGAGTGCGATAAGTCTTCTGAATCCTTCCTTTTTTGACTTCATCTTGCTGTGGATTGAATCTGATCAAGAAGTAGATCGGACTGATCTGAAGGGGGTTCTACTAGTCCTCTTCCCTTCCTCGGTCGTGTGCCAAGAAACCCTTAAAGGAAGGGAACTCTGTTGATGTGAAGATAGATCTTTCTTCTGTGGATCGTGTGATCCTCTCTTGTACCCAGGTAAGTGGGTTTTGGAGGTCTAGATGACCTGAAACTGCTATGTTCTCTTTGAACTGTGGATCGTGTGACCCTGATATTTTTTGTACCCAGATAACTGGGCAGTGTAGGTCTAAATGACCTGTAACTGTAAGACAGTAGTCGGCTATCTTCCTTGGGAATTTTTTCAGTAGCAGTATATCCAAGAAAAGTGATGAAAGGGTAGATACAAAGTCGGCCTAGCTCCAGAGTTGCCCTCTTTTTTCCCTGAAATGTCTTTCCGCAGTGTGCAAGCAAGCTGATCTGTGTGGTATCCCCATAATTTATTCTTGACTGAGATTGAACTGAGGATTGAACTGTGGAACTGAACTGAATTGGGGATTGAACTGTGGCTAAATGAACTAATCTGAACTGAAATGTTAATGAATTGTGGCTGAACTGTGACTGATTTTGAACAGAACTGATCTGTGAATCTAAATCTTATAACATGTCTCCTGAGGATTCTATCCTATCTAGTGGGTCCTCCAGCCAAGGTGCAGTGAGTGGGTGATTTGACATGAGTTTCCCCATGGCTGTGATACCTTTTGATGGTCTTAACTGCTTAGAATGGTCAAGGGGAATCAAACTATACATAACAGCTAGGGGGAAGGTAGGCTATATTAATGGTAAAACTAAAGAACCGAAGTCTCAGGGGCTAGAGCATGATAGGTGGGATCAGGAAAACAACATGATGATGTCATGGCTGTTACTTTATGTTGTCTCAAGTCAGGAAGACCTTCATGTGGACTGAAACAGTTTTTGAGATTTGGGAGCAGGCAAAATCTACTTATTCAGAGCAACGTCATTATGCCAAAATATACTAGTTGCAAGCTGCCTCCTCTACTTGTAAGCAGGGGGAGAGGACCCTCTCAGCTTACTATTCAGATTTGACCTCAATATGGAAAGAACTAGATCACTATTAGAACAATGATTGGAAGTGTGATGCTGATGCTAAGGCCAAGTCTCTGGTTTCCCAACAACGGGTCTTTGCCTTCCTCTTGGGGCTGAACCCTGTATATGAGTCCCTCAGAGTTCAGATATTAGGAAGTAAAGATCCTCCTTCAATACAAGTGTATGCTCTAGTACAGTCCGAAGAGAGCAGGCGGAGTGTGATGAATAGCTCCGAGGGGGAGAAGATTGCCTCAGCGGCTAAAGGGAGTGTGGGTGTAGGAGGTAATAATTCCTTTACGAAGGGTGACTTCTAGAAGAGAGTGAATGATAAGGATAAATTATGGTGTACTCATTGCCAGAAGGCTAGACATACTCGAGAAAATTATTGGGACCTCCATGGAAAGCCAAAGTGGGATTAGGAGTTGAGTAAGAAATCAGATCAGAATAAGAACCCGGGACAACTGAGTAAAAAAAAAGTTCAATACAACAAATTTGGCCTCTCATGAGCCTCAGTCATCTACTGCTATCAACCAAGACTGCCCATCCATTGCCGATCCCCGAGAAGATATCATTAATTCTTTCCATGACCACTTGGATCGTATGGGAGAGCAATCTGCCAGATGAATTCTGCTCCTCTTGCCTTGATTTCATTTGCATCTACTTCAGGTAATGGTAATCCTGCCACCGCCTTCATCTAATTCCCCTAGGATAATTGACTATGGAGCTTCAAACCATATGATGGGCAAGTCAAATTGTTTTCAACTCTATCACCTTTTATCTAGTGGGGACAAAGTGAGATTAGCTGATGGTTCTTTTTCCATCATAGCTAGTCAAGGAACCATATCCCTTCCTTTTGGACTTACCTTTCTAATGTATTACATGTTCCAAAATTACCTATAAAGTTGTTTTCTATCTGTAGCATTACAAATTCATTAAACTGTTCAGTGACCTTTTTCCCTTCTTCTTGTGTACTATAGGATTTGGACTTGAGGAAGATGATTGGTAGAGGTCGTATGGTGGATGGTCTCTACATGTTGGAGAACAAAGCTAGTCTTGTGGTCATTGAGTCTTCGAGTTAGTCTAGTATGAGTCAAGTCTACTTGTGGCATAGTCGTTTGGGTCATTTATTTTTTGAGTCACTAAATGTCTTACTTCCAGATTTATTTAAATTAGTGTCAGTGTCTGAGTTCAAATGTCAAACTTGTCAGTTGAGAAAACATTGTAGAAACCATTTTTCTTCAAGAAATAATAAATCCAATTTTCCTTTCCATATTGTTTATTCTGATGTTTGGGGCCCTGTTACTTTACCATATGAGCTTGCCTATAAATATTTCATTACTTTTATTGATGACTATTCCAGATATACATGGGTGTACCCCATGCGGTCCAGGGATGAAGTCCCAAAGATTGTGAAAGATTTCCAACATTTCTAGTCTAATAATGCTAAAGAATACTTCTGTTAAAATAATTTAGTTGCTGATGTTAGGGTCTGTTTGGCTAATTAAAGTGTTTTTTATTTCGTTTTTTCTTTCTGTTATGTCTGTTATTGTACTCAGGGGCACAAGGGTCTTTTCCCTTGTTATTTCTGCCGCCCTATATATATTAAAATAAAGGCTGGCGCCGCCAACACTGTTACATTGCAAAACCCTTCTTTCTTCTCTCCTCTCTTCTCTTCTCTTCTCTTCTCTTCTCTTCTCTTCCTCTTATTTCTGGCCAGCCATACTGTCAAGATGGTATCAGAGCGGGAATACTGATTAAAGAGAGCAAATCGAACAACCTTACTGAGAGAACAGATAAAACAGACTTGCTGAACCTGGGCGGAACAGAAATCTGATTCTGGACTGAAAAAATAGCTCTACAACTAGTACAGTTCTCCCTGTTTTCTCTTCTTTACCCTCCTTGGTCATGTGCTGAATGAAAACCCTATGAGTCTGGGCAGCTAAATGCTGTCGAATCTGTATACCCCCAGTTTTTTTTGGATCGTGTGATCCTGTTCATGTGTTAAGACAACTGTAGGTCAAGGATGACCTGTCTTCTCAATGATTTGATTTGACTATAAGTAATAAGGATCTCTCCTGTTGATTAGTGGTTGTTAGACATTCTGGAATTCTGGTAGGTTGGGACTGTTAAAACTATACAGGTCTGAAATCTGCCGAATACTACCTCTGTTTTGTCCTGAATTTGGTATTGTTTGTGCTCAACCTGGTTGTTAAACCAGTAGACGTTCAGGACTGCTATCAGCCTTGAACCCTAATAGATTTCAGGTTCGAAAGTAGAAGAAAAAGTATAGAGAAGAGAGGAGAAAGAGAAGGGAGAGCAGTAGAACACAAGGGTTGAAAGGAGGGATAGAATCTTAATGTTCTGCCGCCGCCACTTTTATTTAGTATTTATAGGTTATACTAATTACATGGAAAGGACAGATCTGCCCTTAGTATTTACATAACAAATAGAACAAAATAAAACTAAAATAAATAACAACTGAAATAACCAACTGACCATCAGCTAACCCTAGGATGACTAGAACACATTCTACCCTACGAACACAGTGGGACCATAGCTGTGGGGCCCACATCAGTGTTTTCTACACTCCCCCTCAAGTTGGGAATAAATGTTTATCATTCCCAACTTGAAAAGATCCGCCTCTAGCTTCTTCCTTGGTACAACTTTGGTGAGGATATCTGCTAGCTGCATGTTGGATGTGATGTACGAGAGACTCACTTCTTGTGATGAGACCCTCTCTCGTACAAAATGTCGATCAACTTCAATATGTTTAGTTCTGTCATGCTGTACCGGATTGTGTGCTATATTAATAGCCGCTTGATTATCACAATACAGCATCAGGGGCTTCTCATACTCAATACCCAACTCCTCAAGTAGTGATCTTAGCCATAGAATTTCAGCCACTCCGTTAGCCATTGACCTGTATTCAGCTTCAGCACTAGATCGGGAGACAACACTTTGTTTTTTACTCCTCCAAGAGACAATGTTACCTCCCACAAGGGCACAATATCCAGAGGTAGACCTTCTGTCATCAACACTCCTAGCCCAACCGGCATCCGTATAGACCTCCACCTTCATGTGGTCATTGTTCTTGAACAGTATACCTCTACTCGGGCATCTCTTCAAGTATGCTAATATTCTTTCTACTGCAAGAAGGTGCGTGGTTCTAGGAGAATGCATGTATTGGCTGACAACACTAACTGCATAACTGATATTTGGCCGAGTGAGGCAGAGATATAGGAGCTTTCCCACTAATCGCTGGAACATAACTTTGTCTTCAAGAGGCTCCCCACTCCTTGCACTAATCCTGTGGTTCTGTTCAATGGGTGTATCTGCAGGCTTGACACCTAACTTTCCAGTTTCTGCCAATAGATCTAGAACATATTTCCTCTAAGAGACAAAGATCCCCTATTTAGATCTAGCAACCTCAATACCCAAAAAATACCGTAGTGCACCAAGATCTTTCACCTCAAACTCTTGACGAAGGAGCTGTTTGAGGGACTCAATCTCATGGCTATCATTTCTTGTCACCACAATATCATCGACATATACTGCAAGTAGTGTCAGAGAGGACTCCACCCTCTTGATGAACAGTGTATGATCTGACTGGGCCTGTACATAACCAAACTTCCCAAGGGCTAGTCTGAATCTATCGAACCAAGCTCTAGGTGACTGCTTCAAACCATACAATGCCCTCATTGAGCCAGCAGACCTTCTTACCAGTCTCTGTATCATAGAATCCAGGAGGCAACTGCATGTAAACCTCTTCCTACAGGTCTCCATTTAGAAAAGCATTCTTAACGTCCATTTGGTACAAAGGCCAAGTGTGGCTTGCTGCAAGAGCTAATAGAACTCGAATGGTGGTCATCTTGGCTACTGGGGAAAATGTCTCCAAGTAATCTATACCATAAGTCTGGGTGAACCCTTTTGCAACTAGCCGAGCTTTGTACCTCTCAATGGAGCCATCCGCATTGTTTTTCATGGTAAATACCCATCTGCATCCAACTGGTTTCTTTGCTTTGGGCAGATCAACAAGCTACCAGGTATTATTTTTCAACAGGGCATCCATTTCAACTTGCATTGCACCTCTCCACTCCGGGACTGATAGGGCTTCTTGCACTATTCGTGGAATAGGGACATTAGCAACGGAAGTAAGATAGGACCTGTAGGAGGGAGATAGGCGATCATAGGATAAAAACTGGGAAATGCAGTGGGCTGTAGATGTGGTTCAATGTCGTTTCCCTTTACGGATGGCAATGGGAAGGTCAAGGTCGTCTACAGAAGGTGAAGTGGAAACAATGGAAGGAGTCTCTGTGGGCCCTGGGACTATAATACCTGGACTTGGAGCCGTAGAAGAGGTTGGAGCTGGCCTGGATTGCTAATAACCAGGATAAACATGCCTACATCGCCTATGATAGACTCTCAACTCCTGATCCCTCTGACCACCCTCACTACTGCAACCCTCATCACCCAATGGAATAGGTAAAGGAACAGCCCCAAAAGTATTAACCCTACCCTCACTGTGCTCCCCCTGAAGAAAAGGACCCAAATCCCCAGTCTCACTGCTCTCTCCCTGAGGAGAAACCTGAGAATAATAGGGTGTCTCCTCAAGGAAAGTGACATCCATGGAGACAAACTTCTTCCCTGAGACAGGATCATAGTAGCAATAACCCTTTTGAGTTTGTGCATAACCAAGAAAGATGCATTTGGAGGCCTTTGGTTCAAACTTGGAGTGATGCGGTCCGATAAGCTGAACAAAACATGTACAACCAAATGTTTTAAGGGGAACAGTAAACAACTCCTCATTTGGGTATAGAAGGGAAAAATGAGGTTTCATATCAAGAACCCAAGAAGGAACCCGATTAATAAGATATACCACCGTGAGGATAGCATCACCCCAGAAGCGAATAGGGACAATGGACGTAAACATAATACTTCTAGCCACCTCCAAGATGTGCCTATTCTTCCTTTCTGCAACCCCATTTTGCTGAGGTGTATGAGGGCAAGTGCTCTAGTGGATAACCCCATGATTAAGAAGGTAATATGCCAATGGCTTAGCAAAGTATTCCTTTGCATTATCAAATCTAAGAACTTTGATCTTGGCATCAAACTGGGTTAGGATCATTTGATGGAAGTTTTGGGTCAGGGCGGGAACCTCATCTCGTGAACGCATAAGATAAACCCAAGAAAACCGAGTATGGTCATCAACAAATAACAAAACATATTTGTACCCACCCATAGAAGGGATGTGATATGGCCCCAAAACATCAGTATGCACAATATCAAAAGAATTATTACTCATTTTATTACTCAATGAATAAGAGTTTCTATAATGTTTAGCAAACTCACAACTTTCACATTTCAATTGGGACAACTCAACAGACTTAAACAAAGTAGGAAACAGACTCTTTAAGGATCGAAAAGACAAATGACCCAATCGGTTATGCCAAAAGCATAATTGAACTCACAATCTGAGAAACAAGTGACTTCTTGTCCACTGACTCTTCCCGACGAGAACTCTCCCCGAGCAGATAGATCCCATTTGTCTCACGGCCAGTCTCAATCACCTTCTTCGTCTCCAGGTCCTGAAAAACACATCAGTCAGGGAAGAAAGTTACTGAGCAATTCATATGATTGGTAATATTACTAATTGAAAGAAGGTTAGTATCAAGTTTAGGAACATGCAAGAGAGAAGACAAAGAGATAGTATCCGACAGTTTGATGTCAATCTTGCCAAAAATGGGGACAAGAGAGCCGTCAGCAATAGACACTTTATCCCTACCAGAAGATAAATGATAAGTGGTAAACAATGAAGGCAAGCTAGTCATATGGTCGGATGCACCTGAATCTATTACCCAACAGGGTTCAGTAGTACCTGGAGCTGAGGCATGGTAGGCTGAGGCTCGAGTACCTGAATGTGCAAAGCAGATGTGGCAGGGGCTGAAGGTGACTGCGGTGACTGAATTGAGTTCCCAACTTCCTTTTCCAACTGTATTAGAGCAGCCCGAACTGCAGCTAAGGTCTCTAAGGGTGTGCCTCTTGTGCCAGACGAGGATGCTGAATCAGTAGTCACGACCACATGAGCATTACCCTTCTTTCTTCTCAACTTTGCCGGGACCAAATGAGGATGCAACTTCCAACATATTTCTTTTGTGTGTTTAGGTTTCTTACAATGCTCGCATACCACATCCCTTTTATCTTCCTTCTTCCTGTCCCTCTCTAAATCACCCCCTGATTTGGGTTTAACAGCCACAAGGGCTAGTGTAAGAGGCTGAGGTTGCATCATGACTTTCCTCCTGATCTCTTCACTATGCACTAAGGAGTATACCTGAGAGAGGGTCACACTATCTCTGGTCAAAATCTATTGCCGCACAATATCATACTCTGAATTCAGGCTTGCCAAAAACTCAAACACCATGTTTGTCTCGATGTGCTTTCTATGGGTCTGTGCATCTTTGGGATTCTCCCACTCAAGAGCCTCTAAGTGATCAATCTCATGCCACAGGGACTTCAAGGTAGAGAAGTAGACCGAAACCGGTTTCTCTCCTTGTTTAAGAGTATTCACTTCACATTTCAATTCATATGCTCTGGCAACATTAAGAGGTTGGGAGTAAGTTTATTTCATAAAATCCCATATCTCCTTGGCTGTCTTAGCCCACAAGTAATTTCGGCTGATATGAGGCTGCATAAAATTACATAGCCATGTCATAAGCAAGTAGTTTTCTTGGACCCACTTGGTATACATGGGGTCTCCCTTGGAGGGTTCTTTCACATCTCCCAAGAGATACCCTACTTTACCCCTTCCCCCAATAGCCATCATGGCTGATTGAGCCCATTCCAAATAATTTGATCCATCAAATCTTACGGTTGTAATCTGAAAACCTGTCTCAGAAACACCACCATAACTGTTGTTCCCAAAACTGCCTTCTGCCTGATTCTTAAACTCCATTTCGGTCAAGAACCAGTAGTCTAAAAAATTAGGGTTACTACAGTCAAAAACAACACTTGGACTATCAATCACAATAAAAAATCAGTATAGAACCAATCTGTATTCACGGTATATGTGCATGAAAAAGGTATAAGTCTGATCTGAAACCAATTAGCAAACACAACAACAACAATCCATACAGTTTTCACCCCTTAGAAGAGTTCGAAACCCCAAAAAAGATCTGAAAACAGCTTGGAGAATAATCTGATATGCTGAAGCAGAATTAGGGTTTTAATCAGTCCTTAAAAGAAAATTCTCAGCCACACATTACAGGCAGTACCGTACGGATAAGACTTGTAGTAGGGTTAATATGAAACTCTAAAACTGATCAATGTTGAGGAGACAACTTAAGAAGAGCTTCACAGGTAAATCACAAGGCTCGGCCCAGCATTAGGGTTTGCCGCAAGGTTAAGAAAAAACCCTAGAGAATAGAAGGAAGAAAACCCTAGAGTGGTTCGGCCGCCCTTTCTAGATAGGTCCAACCTATCTTCTCTGATAATACTTCTCTCAGAAAATAAAAAAACTTACAAGAGAATGCTGTTCTCTGCCTTCCAAGGTTACCCAAACCCAAGCCTTCTCTAATTCTTCCTGATCACTAACACTCTGCAACCGTGGCAAATCTTCAACAGCTGCTAAACCCTCTGGCGATCTCCAAGAATCAGTCAACGAACTCTACTTTCTCAGCTTCCAGCCCTAGATGGTTCTCATGTGGTCGGCTGGACTAAACTCACATGAGAAAGCCCAACTCTGATACCAAGTAGACATTCAGGACTGCTATCAGCCTTGAACCCTAATAGATTTCAGGTTCAAAAGTAGAAGAAAAAGTATAGAGAAGAGAAGAGAAAGAGAAGAGAGAGCAGTAGAACACAAGGGTTGAAAGGAGGGACAAAATCTTAATGTTCTACCGCCGCCACTTTTATTTAGTATTTATAGGTTATGCTCATTACATGGAAAGGACAGATCTACCCTTAGTATTTACATAACAAATAGAACAAAATAAAACTGAAATAAATAACAACTGAAATAACCAACTGACCACCAACTAACCCTAGAATGACTAGAACACATTCTACCCTACGAACACAGTGGGACCATAGCTGTGGGGCCCACATCAGTGTTCTCTACAAAACCCAAGTGTGTGGGTGTGGACTGAGTGGAGTATTGTTTTGTGGAGTAAGGAGGGGTCCTAAGTCCGGTGTTTGGGACTGATTATCTGTTTGACCATGTCGATTGAGAATTCTGCTACTTCAGAGATTTCAGGGAGCCACAATGGAGTGAGTGGGGGAATGGATATGAGCTTTCCCATGGCTGTTATTCCCTTTGATGGTCTGAATTACCTTGAGTGGTTTAGGGGAATAAAACTCTACATCACTACTAGGGGGAAAATAGGATACATCAATGGCAGAGTGAAGGAACCGAAGTATGGAAGTGCTGAGCATGATAGGTGGAACCAAGATAACAATATGGTGATGTCTTGGCTCTTGGTTTCAATGCTGCCACAAGTAAGGAGGACTTTTATGTGGGCTGAAACTGCTTGTGAGATATGGGAACAAGCGAAGTCCACCTATTCAGAGCAGAGACACTATGCCAAGATATATCAACTGCAAGCTGAATCCTCTACTTGCAAGCAGGGGGAGAGGAGTCTCTCGATGTACTATTCTGATTTGGCATCAATATGGAAAGAACTTGATCACTATCAGAATGTGAATTGGAAGTGTGATGAAGATGCAAAGGCCTATAAGTCACTTGTATCTCAGCAACAAGTGTTTGCCTTCCTCCTAGGGCTGAATCCTTCGTATGAGTCCATCAGGGTGCAAATCTTGGGTAGTAAAGACTTGCTATCAGTTCAGGAGGTGTATGCCTTGGTGCAGTCAGAAGAAAGCAGAAGTGTGATGAGTGGTGTAGAAGGGGAGTCAGTTGCCCTAGCTGTCCGGGAAATTCAGATACAAATGTCGGAGGTGGTTTTAAAAAGGGTGACACTAAAAAAAAATCAGATGATAAGAGCAAACTTTGGTGCACTCACTGCCAGAAGACATGACACACGAAAGATACATGTTGGGATCTCCATGGAAAACCTAAATGGGCACAGGATTTGGGTAAGAAGTCAACACCTGATTAGGGCAAGAAACCAAGTCAGCAGAATCAAAAAAGGTATAACTCAGCTAATATAGCATCGACAAAGTCTAGTCCTTTGGTAACTCAGGAGAGGCATCCCAGTTCTGACCCTAAGATATTATCAACTCCTTCCGTGAACATTTGGAATTGTATGGTAGGACTCTCCGCCAGATGGATTCTAGTTCTACTCCCTCTACCTCATTTGCGTCTACATCAGGTAATGCCACATCCTTCCATGTGTCATCTCATACTACTGATTCTTCTTGGATTATTGACTCCGGAGCCTCAAATCACATGACCGGTAAGTCAAATTTGTTTAAGACATATAACCTTCTCTCTAGGAGAGATAAGGTAAGAGTGGTTGATGGTTCTTTTCCTACCATAGCTAGCCGAGGCACCATACCTCTCCCACTTGGCCTTACTCTTCCTAATGTACTGCATGTTCCGAAATTACCTATTAATTTGTTGTCTATTAGTAGTCTAACTCACTCCTTGAACTGCTCAGTCACTTTTTTCCGTCTTCATGTGTGTTTCAGGATTTGACCTCGGGGAAGACGATTGGTAGAGGAAGCATGGTGGATGGTCTTTATGTGTTGGAGAATAATGCTGGTCTAGTGGCGATAGAGTCCATGAGTTCGTCAAGTGAGAGTCAAGCCTATTTATGGCATAGTCGTTTTGGTCATCTTTCTTTTGAGTCGTTAAAAGTTATGTTTCCAAAGTTGTTTGAGTCCTTGTCAGTGAGTCAGTTACAGTGTCAAACTTGTCAGTTGAGTAAGCATTGTAGAAGTTCTTTACCTTTACGAAATAAAAGATCTGAATTTCCATTTCATATTGTTTATTCTGATGTTTGGGGCCCTGTTACTCTACCTACTGTGGCTGACTATAATACACTTGGGTTTACCCTATGCGATATCGAGATGAAGTGCCACAAATTGTGAAAGATTTTCAACGCATGGTGTTCACTCAGTTCCAAACGAAAATCCATATCTTCTAATCGGACAATGCGAAGGAATATTTCCATAGTGATCTCACGAAGTTTTTTGCTTCAAGTGGGTCACTTCAGCGAAGCTCTTGTGCCAGGACACCCCAACAAAATGGTGTGGCTGAATGGAAGAACCGTCACCTTCTCGAAGTCGTTCGTGGCTTATTGATTCATATGATTGTGCCAAAACAGTTTTGGATGGATGCAGTCTTGTGTGCGACATATATCATCAATCGCATGCCCTCTCAGCTACTAGAGTATAAGGCTCCACATCAGCTCTTGTTCCCTACAGTCCCGCTGTCCACCATTCCGATGCGTGTTTTTGGGTGTCGTGTTTTGTCCATAACATGTCCCCAACTCGTGGTAAGCTTGATTCTCGGGCTATTCCTTGTGTTGTTCTTGGTTACCCTTTATCTCAAAAGGGGTATCGCTGCTATGATCCCATTGCTCGCAAGTACTATGTTTCCATTGATGTCTCATTCTTTGAGAATCAACCTTTTTTCTCGTTTTCTCCTCAGGGGGAGAGTAGGGTTGAGGAGAAATAGGCGACGACTCAAATTCAACTACCTCCTTTACCCGATCCTCCACCATTCCGGATTTTTCATCGTTGCCATAAGAGCCAGTAAAGTTCAAGAGCCGTGGAGCCTGATACTATGCAACCAACATAATCGGATTCACCCGAGGCAGATCTGTCTCATCAGCTAGGTACACTTGCTCCCATTGATATATCTGTTCCTCTAAATGTTGATTCACCTGTCACCAATGATCTTAATATTCCTATTGCTAAGAGGAAGGGTGTTAGGTCTTGTACTGTAGGTTTTCAAGACTGCTATTCAGTCTTGATCACTAAGAGATTTTAGGTGCAATGAGAAGAGAAAGTGAAGAAGATGTAGAAGAAAGAGTGATGGAAGAGCAATAGAACACAGATTTTGAGGAGAAGAACAGAATGTCAATCATTCTGCCGCCGCCACTTTAAGTTAATATATATAGGTTATGCTAGTTACATGAAAGGACATATCTGCCCTTGGTGTTTACATCATAACTGTGACTAGATAACAACCAATATAAAACTGAAACTAGAAATAACAAAACAACAAAATAACCACAGCTGTGACTAGATACATTCTACCCTACGGACAGAGTGGTACCACAGCTGTGGGACCCACATCAATGTTCTCTACACTCCCCCTCAAGTTGGGAGTATATGTTCATCATTCCCAACTTGGATAGATCCGCCTCTAGCTTCTTTCTTGATACGGCTTTAGTAAGAATGTCGGCTAGTTGCATACTGGATGTAATGTAAGGGAGGCATACTTCTTGAGATGAGACCCTCTCTCGCACAAAATGGCGGTCAACTTCAATGTGTTTGGTTCTGTCATGCTGTACTGGATTATGTGCTATATTAATGGCGGCTTGATTATCACAGTACAGCATCAGGGGTTTCTCATACTCAATACCCAACTCCTCAAGTAGAGATCTTAGACATAGGATTTCAGCCACTCCATTGGCCATGGACCTGTATTCTGCTTCAGCACTTGACCGGGAGACCACACTTTGTTTCTTACTTCTCCAGGAGACAAGGTTTCCTCCCACAAGGGCACAATATCCCGAGGTAGACCTTCTGTCATCAACACTCCCAGCCCAATCTGCATCAGTATAAACCTCCACCTTCATGTGATTGTTGTTCTTGAAAAGTATACCCCTACCTGGGCATCTCTTCAAGTAGGCTAAGATTCTTTCTGCCGCAAGAAGATGTGTGGTTCTAGGAGAATGCATGTACTGGCTGACAACACTAACAGCATAAGTAATATCTGGCCGAGTGAGGCAGAGATATAGGAGCTTTCCTACCAGTTGCTGGAACATAACTTTGTCTTCAAGAAGCTCCCCACTCTCGGCACTAATCCTGTGATTCTGTTCAATTGGTGTATCTGCAGGCTTGACACCTAACTTTCCAGTTTCTGCCAACAGGTCTAGGACATATTTCCTCTGAGATATAAAGATCCCCTGTTTGGATCTAGCAACCTCAATACCCAAAAAATACCGGAGTACACCAAGGTCCTTCACCTCAAATTCTTGGTGAATAAGCTGTTTAAGAGACTCAATCTCATGGCTATCATTCCCAGTGACCATAATATCATCAACATATACTGCCAACAGTGTCAAAGAGGACTCCACCCTCTTGATGAATAGGGTATGATCTGACTGGGCCTGTACATATCCAAACTTCACAAGTGCTAGTCTGAATCTATCGAACCAAGCCCTAGGTGACTGTTTCAAACCATACAAAGCCTTGTTGAGCCGGCAGACCTTCTTACCTACTTCTGCATCATAGAAGCCAGGAGGCAAACGCATGTAAACTTCTTCCTGCAGATCTCCATTCATAAATGCATTTTTCACGTCCATTTGGTATAAAGGCCAAGTGTGACTTTCTGCAAGGGACAAGAGAACTCGAATAGTAGTCATCTTGGCTACCGGTGCAAATGTCTCCAAGTAATCTATGCCATAAGTCTGTGTAAACCCTCTTGCAACTAACCGAGCTTTATACCTCTCAATAGATCCATCTGCATTATGCTTCACCGTAAATACCCATATGCACCCAACTGGTTTCTTTCCTTTTGGCAAATCAACTACCTCCCAGGTGTTGTTCTTCAACAGAGCATCCATCTCAACTTGCATTGCATCTTTCCATTCAGGGACGGATAGGGCTTCTTGCACTGTTCTTGGAATAGGGACATTGGAAATGGAGCTAAGGTAGGACCTGTAGGTAGGAGATAGGCGATCATAAGATAAAAAATGGGAAATACAGTGGGCTGTGGATGTGGTACAATGTCGTTTCCCTTTACGGACTGCAATTGGAAGGTCAAGATCATTTGTAGGGGAAGTCTCTGTGGGCTCTGGGACTGAAGTATCTGGACCTGGAGCTGAAGATGAGATTGGAGCTGGTCTGGACTGCTGATGATCAGGATCAACCTGCCTGCACCGCCTGTGATAAACCCTCAACTCCTGATCCCTCTGACCACCCTCACCATTGCAGTTCTCATCACCCAATGGAATAGGTAAAGGAACTGCCCCACTCTCACTGCTCTCCCCCTGAAGACAAGAACTCAAACCCCCACTCTCACTACTCTCCCCCTGAGGGGCAACCCGAGGATAATAGGGTGTCCCCTCAAAGAAAGTGACATCCATGGAGACAAACTTCCTCCTGGAGACAGGATCATAACAGCAATAACCCTTTTGAGTTTGTGCATAACCAAGGAAGATGCATTTGGAGGCTTTGGGTTCGAACTTGGAGGGATGGGGTCCGAGAAGCTGAACAAAGCAAGTGCAACCGAATGTCTTAAGGGGAATAGAAAACAAGTTCTCACGTGGGTGTAGAAGCGAAAAAGGAGATCACATATCAAGGACCCTGGAAGGGACCCGATTATTAAGGTATACCGCCGTGAGGATAGCGTCCCCCCAGAAGCGAATGGGGACATTAGATGTAAACATGAGGCTTCTAGCCACTTCCAAAATGTGCCTATTCTTCCTCTTGGCAACTCCATTCTGCTGAGGTGTATGAGGACAAGAGCTCTGGTGGATAACCCCATGATGAAGAAGATAAGATGTCAATGATTTAGCAAAGTATTCCTTTGCGTTATCAGATCGGAGAACTTTGATCTTGGCATCAAACTGGGTTAGGTTCGTTTGGTGAAAATTTTGGGTCAGGGAAGGTACCTCATCTCGTGAACGCATGAGATAAACCCAAGAAAAGCGGGTATGGTCATCAACAAATAACAAAAAATATCTGTACCCACCATGGAAGGGATATGATAAGGCCCCCAAACGTCAGTATGCACAATATCAAAAGAATTATCACTCCTTTTATTACTCAGTAAATAAGGCTTTCTACAATGCTTAGCAAATTCACAACTTTCACACTGTAGCGGAGACAACTCAATAGACTCAAATAAAGTAGGAAACAAACTCTGTAAAGATCGAAAAGACAAATGACCTAATCGGTTATGCCAAAGCATAACCGGACTCACACTCTTAGAAACAAAAGACAACTTCTCTACTAACTCTCCCTGACGAAACCGCTCCCCGAGCAGATAGATCCCATTCGTCTCATGGCCAGTCCCAATCACCTTCTGCGTCTCCAAGTCCTGAAAAACACATCGGTTAGGGAAGAAGGTTATTGAGCAGTTCATATGCTTGGTAATACTACTGACTGAAAGAAGGTTAGTATCAAGCTTAGGAACATGCAAAACATATGATAGGGAGATAGTATCTGAAGGCTTGATGTCACCCTTCCCAGAAATAGGAACTAAGGAGCCATCAGCAATAGATACCTTATCCCTACCAGAAGACAAATGGTAAGTAGTAAACAGGGAAGGCAAGTTAGTCATGTGATCAGATGCACCTGAGTCTATTACCCAACAAGGTTCAGTAGTACCTGGAGCTGAGGCATGATAGGCTGAAGCTCGAGTACCTGAATGGGCGAAGGCAGATGTGACAGGGGCTGATGGAGGCTGCGGTGGCTGAGCTGAATTTCCAACCTCCTTTTCTAGTTGTATTAGGGCAGCCCGAACTGCAGCTAAGGTCTCCAAAGATGTTCCTTTTGTGCCAGATGAGGATGTTGAATCAGTGTTCATGGCTACATGAGCAGTGCCCTTCTTGTTTCTTAACTTCGCAGGAACCAAGTGGGGATGCAGTTTCCAACATGTCTCTTTTGTATGTTTGGGTTTCTTACAATGTTCACATACTACATCCTTCTTGTCTTCCTTCCTCTTGTCCTTCTCTGAATCACCCCCTGATTTGGGTGTAGCCGCTACAAAGGCTGATATGGGTTGCATCATAACCTTCCTTCTGGTTTCTTCACTATGTACAAATGTGTAAGCCTGAGAGAGGTCACATTGTCTCTAGTCAAAATCTGCGGCCTCACAATATCATATTCGGAGTTCAGTTCCGCCAGGAACTCAAACACTCTGTTTGTCTCGATGTGCTTTCTATGCGTCTGAGCATCTTTGGGACTCTCCCACTCAAGAGTCTCTAAGTGATCAATCTCATGCCACAGGGACTTCAAGGTAGAGAAGTAGACCGATACCGGTTTCTCTCTTTGTTTAAGGGTGTTCACTTCACATTTCAATTCATATGCTCTGGCAACATTAAGGGGTTGGGAGTAAGTTTCTTTCATAACATCCCATATCTCCTTAGCTGTTTTTGCCCACAAATAATTCCGGCTAATATGAGGCTGCATAGAATTACACAGCCATGTCATAACCAAGTAGTTTTCTTGCATCCACTTGGTATATGTCGGGTCTCCCTTGGAAGGTTCTTTCATATCTCCCAGGAGGTACCCTAATTTACCTCTTCCACCAATAGCCATCATGGCTGATTGGGCCCATTCCAAATAGTTTGATCCATCAAACTTTACGGTCGTAATCTGACCACCCATCTCAGAAATACCACCATAACTGATGTTCCCAAGACTGCCTTCTGCCTGAATTTTAGACTCCATTTCTGTCAAGTCTCAAAATAGTACTTGAATCACCAATCACAATCAAAACAGTATAGGCCTGATCTGTATTCTCAGTGTATGTGCGCAAAACCAAAGTAATTCTGATCTGAAACCAACTAGCCAACACAACAGTAGCTGTCTGTAGATCTCTAACCCCCTTAGAACTCTGAGAACAGCTTTAAAACAAAACTGATATGCTAGGGAAAGTTAGGGTTTTAATTAGTCCTGAAAGGAAGCAATTCAGTCGCACAGTCCAAACTATATAGATGAGCTTTCAGTAGGGTTTTAATCAGTCCTGAGAGGAAGCAATTCAGTCGCACAGTCCAAACTGTATAGATGAGCTTGCAGTAGGGTTAATAAGAAACCCTAGAATCTGATCGGATCTACCAATCAACTTAAGAGTAGCTCTAGGTAGATCACAGAGTTCAGTCAACCACTAGAGCTTGCCGCAGATCACTTTCAAACCCTAGAGTAGAAAGAAACCCTAGGAAATCGAAGAGAGAAAGAGCTAGAATGGTTCGGCCTTTCCCTCCAGATAGGTCCAACCTATCTTCTCTGAAAGAACTTCTATTAAAAAGTAACAACTTACAAGGAAAAAATAGTTCGCTGCCTTCTAGGGTTACCTGAACCCTAGTCTTCTCTGATCCTTCCTGACCACCAACACTCTGCAACCCTAGCAAGTTTCTAACAGCTGCTAGTACCTCTGGCGATCTCCAAGAATCAGTCTGCGAACTCCTCCTTTTCAGCTTTCAGTCCTAGGAGATTCTCATGTGGTCGGCTGGTATTAGACTCACATGAAAAACCCTAACTTGGCTCTGATACCATGTAGGTTTTCAAGACTGCTATTCAGTCTTGATCACTAAGAGATTTTAGGTTCAATGAGAAGAGAAAGTGAAGATGTAGAAGAAAGAGTGACGGAAGAGCAATAGAACACAGATTTTGAGGAGAAGAACAGAATGTCAATCATTCTGCCGCCGCCACTTTAAGTTAATATATATAGGTTATGCTAGTTACATGAAAGGACATATCTACCCTTGGTGTTTACATCATAACTGTGACTAGATAACAACCAATATAAAACTGAAACTAGAAATAACAAAACAACAAAATAACCACAGCTGTGACTAGATACATTCTACCCTACGGATAGAGTGGTACCACAGCTGTGGGGCCCACATCAATGTTCTCTACATGTACCACTAATCATCCTATCTCTAATTTTGTGTCTTATGAGCATGTTTTGCCTTCATACCGTGCCTTTCTATCTTCTGTGGACAGTGTCCCCATTCCTTAAGATTGTGACAGAAGCTTTGTCTAAACATGAATGGACAAATGCAATGCAGGAAGAAATTGATGCTTTACACAAAAAAGGCACTTAGGAGTTGGTAGACCTTCCTGAAGGAAAGGAACCAGTGGGGTGCAAGTGGGTGTTCACAGTGAAACACAAGGCTGATGGAACTGTTGAAAGGTAGGCTTTACACAGGTATATGGAGTGGACTATGCAGAGACTTTTGCTCCAGTAGCCAAGATGAACTCTATCAGGATTCTTCTTTCCTTGGCAGCAAATCTTGATTAGGATCTTCACCAATTGGACATCAAAAATGCTTTCTTGAATGGTGACTTGGAAGAGGAAGTGTACATGACCCAACCCCCAGGGTTCTGTGCCAAAGGCAGTGAACAAAAGGTGTGCAGGTTAAAAAAATCTCTATATGGGTTGAAACAATCACCTCGGGCTTGGTTCAGTAAGTTTCATTTAGCAGTTCAACAGATGGGGTTCAAACAATGCCAGTCAGATCATACTCCATTTGTAAAAAGAGGTGAAGTTAAAATTGCAACTCTTATTGTGTATGTGGATGACATAGTGATCACAGGAGATTGGGAGGCTGAAATCCGGAGACTGAAAAACCATTTGATCTACTAGATCTACTAGAAGATACAGGCAAGTTGGGGGTAAAACCATTTGATTCACCTATTGAACCTAATCACCAACTGGGAGACAATCAGGGAGAGTTTTTGAAAGATGTAAAGATGTAAAGATGTTCCAGATATTCACCTATTGAACCTAATCACAAACTGGGAGACTCGTGGGGAGACTTTTGTATTTGTTTATGACCAGGCCTGATATTGCCTATGCAGTGGGTGTCCTTGGTCAATTCATGCACAACCCTAGGACAACTCACTTTGAGGCTGCAGAGAGGATCTTGAGATATCTCAAGAAGTTCCTAGAGGTGGTTTGTTGTTCCAGAAACACGATCACTTAAAAGTGGAAGTATATACTGATGCAAATTGGGCAGGAGCAGTCAATGACCGAAAGTCTACTAGTGGGTATTGTGCCTTTGTAGGAGGAAACCTTGTCACATGGAGAAGCAAAAAACAAAGTGTGGTGGCTAGATCCAGTGCTGAAGTAGAGTATAGAGCGATGGCACATGGGGTTGCGGAAATCATGTGGATACGAAATCTGTTAGGTGAATTGGGTTTCATAGTGAGCAATCCTATGTCATTCTACTGTGACAATAAAGTTACCGTCAATATTGCTGCTAATCCAGTTTTGCATGATAGGATGAAACACATTGAAGTGGACAAGCATCTTATTAGAGAGAAACTTGAAAGTGGAGAAGTGTGTACACCATATGTCAGCTCAGAAAAACAACTTGCAGATATCTTCACCAAAGGTCTTCATCATGTGCGACACAAAGATTTGTGTGACAAGTTGGGCATGATTGACATCTATGCTCCAACTTGAGGGGGAGTGTTAAAATAATTTAGTTGCTGATGTTAGGGTCTGTTTGGCTAATTAAAGTGTTTTTTATTTCGTTTTTTCTTTCTGTTATGTCTGTTATTGTACTCAGGGGCACAAGGGTCTTTTCCCTTGTTATTTCTGCCGCCCTATATATATTAAAATAAAGGTTGGTGCCGCCAGCACTGTTACATTGCAAAACCCTTCTTTCTTCTCTCCTCTCTTCTCTTCACTTCTCCTCTTCTCTTTTCTTCTCTTCCTCTTATTTCTGGCCGGCCATACTGTCAAAAACTTCCACAGTGATCTCATGGAGTTCTTTGCTTCGTGTGGGTCTATCCACCATAACTCTTGTGCAAAAACTCCTTAACAAAATGGCGTTGCAAAAAGAAAAAACCACCATCTACTTAAGTGGTTTGTGTGTTACTAATCCATATGAGTGTTCCAAAACGTTTTTGGTTGGATGTTGTGTTATTTGCTACCTATCTCATTAACCATATGCCATCTCGTGTGTTAGGGTACAAGTCCCCTCATCATCTCCTATTCCCCCCCTCTTTTCTATTCACATTTGTGTGTTTGGTTGTTGTTGTTTTGTTCAAAACTTGTCTCCTACCCGTGGTAAGCTTGACCCTCATGCTCTTCCTTGTGTATTCTTGGGCTACCCTTCTCAAAAGGGTTACCGTTGTTTCGATCCTATTTCTTGGAAATACTATGTTTCCATGGATGTGTCTTTTTTTTAGAGTGATCCTTTCTTTCTTGTTTCTCCTCAAGAGGAGAATAGGGTGGAGGAGAAACAGTTTCAAATGCTACCTCCCCTACCTGACTCTCCTCTGTTCCGTGTCTTTCTCCATCACCGCAAGGGCCAGCCGGGGTCAAAAGCTGTGGAGCAACTTGAAACTGTACCGCCAACATCATCAGATTCACCGGGGACAGATCCCATCGTACCAAGTACTATTATTCATGTTGGCATTCCTAATCCTATTGCTATCGATTCTTCTTCTGCCAATGACCTTGACATCCCTATTGCTCAAAGGAGGGGAGTTAGGTCATGTACCACCAAACATCCTATCTCCCACTTTATATCATATGAGAACATCTCATCCTCCTTTCGTGCTTTTCTCTCTTCCACTAACAGTGTCCCTATCCCCAAAAATGTGGCAGAAGCTCTTTTAGTACCTTAATGGACAGATGCAATGAAAGAAGAGATGAATGATTTACATAAAAATGGTACATGGGAATCAGTGGATCTTCTTGTAGGAAAGAAACCAGTAGGGTGTAAGTGGATTTTTATAATAAAGCATAGGGCTGATGGCACAATAGAAAGGTACAAAGCTCGGTTGGTGGCAAAAGGGTTTACTCAGGTGTATGGATTAGACTATGCAGAGATATTTGCTCTGATTGCTAAGATGAATTCTATCAGATTTCTTTTTTCTCTTACTGCTAACCTTGATTGGGATCTCCACTAGTTAGATATTAAAAATGCCTTCCTAAATGGTGATCTTGAAGAAGAGGTGTACATGGTGCAACCTCTTGGTTTCTATGCCCAAGACCAAGAGGAAAAGGTGTGTAGGTTAAAGAAGTCATTGTACGGACTAAAACAATCACCGAGAGCTTGGTTCAGCAAGTTTCACCTAGTTGTACAACAGATTGGCTATAAACAGTGTCAGATTGATCATACATTATTTGTGAAAAGAGGAAAGGGAAAAATTGCAGCCTTGATAGTGTATGTTGATGACATAGTGATCACAGAAAACTGGAAGGTGGAAACTCAGAGACTAAAGGAGTTACTAGCCACTCAATTTGAGGTGAAGGATCTGGGTCCCTTGAAGTATTTTCTTGGAATTGAAGTGGCCCGTTCGAAAAAGGGGATCTTCATTTCTCAAAGAAAATACATCCTAGATTTATTACAGGATACAAGAAAACTTGGAATCAAGTCTGTTGACTCCCCCATGATCCAAACCACAGATTATGTGATTGTCAAGGTGAGACTATCAAGGATGTAAAACAATTCTAGAGACTTGTGGGTAGACTATTATATTTGTCTACGACACAGCCAGACATTGCTTATGTTGTGGGTGTTCTTCGCCAATTCATGCATGCTCCTAAGACTACAACACACTTAGAGGCAGCCAATAGAATCCTCAGTTGATGACAAAAAGTCTACTAGTGGGTATTGTACCTTTGTAGGAGGAAACCTAGTTACTTGGAGAAGCAAAAAACAGAATGTTGTGGCGAGGTCTAGTGCTGAAGTTGAATATAGAGCAATGTCCCATGGAGTGGCTGAAGTAATGTGGATAAAGAACTTGTTGAATGAGTTGGGATTTCCTATTGATGGTCCCATATCCTTGTATTGTCATAACAAAGCTGCTATCAACATTGCTGCCAACCCAATGCTTCATAAAAGAATTAAACATATTGAGGTTGACAAGCATTTTATTAGGGAAAAAGTTATAAATGGGGAAGTGTGCACTCCATATGTTAGTTCCATAGATCAACTTGCAGACATCTTCACCAAGGGATTACATCATCCATGGCACAACGATTTATGTGACAAGTTGGGCATGATGATATCTGTCCCAACTTGAGGGGGAGAGTTGAAATCAGTTAGTTGTTTTCAGTTTTTATTTATATTTCTGTCCTTTAGTGCCGTAGGGGGCACTTTTGTAATTTTATTTATTTTTATTATTAGTTGGGTCACCCTAATTTAAAAGCTAATAGCTGGCAGTGCCAGCTATGGGATTTTGAATCCAAAATTTTTTCTCTTCTCTCTTCCTCTTCTCCCTTCCTCCTCTCTTCTTCTCCTTCTCTGATATCTTTAACCTGGAAAACAGAAGTGACCTACAGTCACCTTTCTATGTCTCCACAGATCAAAAACCACCTGAACTTAAACTGGAGAACAGGTGCCACAACCTATAAGCAACTCAGAGAACAGAACTTATCACTATGGTTTCCTCCTTAGTTCCAACTGATCAAACAGACAGAGCATTAAGTGCCACAAACAAAAAAGGTAACTAGACCCCAGCAGCCACATCCTCTAGGCTTCAGATCTGAAACTGAAAACTCTCCAAAACCGTCCACAAAAACAGGTGATCCAGAGCAGTGTTTATCAGCAACTCATAGCCCCATACACCTAGTTGATCTGAGCAGCACATGGGCCAAATGCAAGGGAGAAAGGAGAAAAAACTCTGCTCTGACAAAACTTGAAAGTTTGATCAGATTAGAGTTTTAGTCAAAATAAAAACAGAGAAATATTTGATAAAGAATCAGTAGCAAGAGAAGAAGAGGAGAGAAAAGAGAAGAGAGAATGAGGAAAAGAGAATCCTCTTAGGGTTATGTGTGCAGCCCTATTTTTTATTGTTTAAATGAAGTGTGTATAAAAAAATACCCTTTTGCCTGCTAATATATGTACAACATATAAAATAAGAAATAAGAAAAAAAACAAGAATAATCTTCTCAAGAGAATATTTGGATTTAGCAATGACCATAGTAGAGGGAGAACGATGTACCTTAATGCCTAGAAAATAATTTTTTTTATCAAATGCCTAGAAAATAATGAAGAGGATCCAAGTCCTTGATAATAAATTCCCTCCTAAGCTGAAAAACAAACCAATCCAAAAATGACTCGTTTTTGTTAGCAACAATAATACCATCAGCATAAAGAAGTAAAATAATAGTCCCATAAAAAGAATAACAAATAAATAATGAAAAATTAGTATGATTAAACAAAAACCCTTTGTTAAGATGTAACCACGAAATCTGTCAAACCAATGCCTGGGAATTTGTTTAATACTATACAGAGCATTTACTAACGAGTAGACATGATCAGGAAATATAGGATTTTGAAATCCGAGGTCATTCCATGAAGACTGATTCTTTTAAGACATCAATGCAAAGAAAAAAAAATAGTATTCTTGATATCAGGTTGTTAAACCTCCTAACCACTACCAATATCAATGGAGAGAATTAACTGTATCATTGTAGGTTTAATGATTAAGCTAAAGGTAAGCTATCTAAAAATAATGATAATTACAACGACCACTTGATTACAATCTTTAACAACAAATTGACCATTCAAATACTTTGGGGAACCATTAGATCATAACTTAATTTTAAAGACCCATTTACAACAAACAAAATTCATGTCAGCCATATGTGGAACAAGTTATCAAGTCTTGTTAGCACATAATGTAGGTGGCATCTAAATTGCTACTTGGTACATTTTGAGAACCACTTGAGTGGCATTCTCATGCTAAATGTGAAGAATCCTGATGATTAGGGGTGCTCATGGTTCGGTTAACTGACCGTGGGCCTAATTTCCAAACCGAACTGGTTGTACCGGTATTTTGGAAAATTGGTAACCAAAACGAATTGAAGCTGATCGGTTAACCGGTTGATCAGTTTGGTTAACTGTCGGTTTGGTTCATTGGTTTTTTATTTTTTTTATTTTTATAAAATATATTATAATTAAATATACAAATATATAGTAAAACTTTTAGAAACACATATAAAAGATTATATTGTAAAGAATAAATAATATGTTATATGCTATAAATATGTATATATACCGGTCGGTTCGGTTAACTGCTAGTTTTTTATATTGGTTAACCAAAACCAAACTGGTACCTTCGGTTTTTTGAAAATACCAAACCGATCGGTTCGGTCAACCAGAATTTTTGGTTTAGTCTTGTTGGTTCGGTTCAGTTTTTTCGTTTTTTCTTGATCACCCCTACTGATGATATACTGTACTATCATAGCCCCTATTGTATTTTATGTACTCTTTATTTCTTTTCTTTCTCTTTAGTCCTGTAAGGGCTTTTCTGTAATTGTATATATATAAGGGGCTCTTTGGGGGTGGGGGTCGAGTCATTCTCTTAACAACCCTAAAATGTTTGTTTTCTCTCTTGTTCAACCACCAAGTTGACATGGTATCAGATCTGGTGATTTGATCAACAGAGAAAGAAGTTTGATTCTTGGGTTTAGAAGTGTTTCAACCAGGGCTTCTTATTCCATCTTCAGCTGCTGGATTGAGAGCTCTCTGGAGGCTGTTTTGATCAGTCCAAAAAGCTATTGTTCTACCTGGAAAAGATGCCTAGCAGGTTGGTATTTTATAGTTTTCTATCAATCAGCTGATCCAATCATCCTAGGTTTTCTGATTTGGTGTTGCCCTAGGGTTATGTATCATACCTATTGTTTCATTTGAGTTTGGATTACTTTTTGAAGGGTATTTGATCCCTCCTTTGGATCGGCAGTCCTGAAACCTTTCTTTTTTGGACTGTCATCACTGAAAACTTGATGTTAAGGACTTTTTTCTTAAAGAATCTTTTTCTCCTTCAGTGGTTAGTATTCTCAAGTGTCTAACAGAACCTGATCAGTTTTAGTTGGTAGTCTGCTTGGTTTTCTCAGTTCTAATATCGATTTCAGTGCTGTTTTCTCTCTCTTGACTGTGTTTATTTCTTGAAGATGGCTGAAAAAATGGATCATACCTGTGAAGTTTGATTGAACTAATTACACCATGTGGAAGTTCCATTTCGACTTCTTTGTTGAAGGAAAAGGATTAGAGGGTTACTTGAATGGGACTGTTACTAAACTAGATGAAACTGAAGTGAAAGCTTTTCAGCAATGAATCTTGACAATAGGAAATTAGTCTTGTATGCTTACCTGAAGAAAGTTTGTCAGTCCAACATGTCAAGGCAATATCAAATAGAATCTGAAATCTTTGCTTATTCTCAAGGAGATAAGATAAAAGGAGTATTATGCTGGGTTCCTTGACTTGTGAGCTGAATATGAATTAGTTCATATTGATCCTTTTGACTCTGTTGAGAATGTGCATTTGGCTTTAGGGGTATTGTTGTCTTTTCCTATTATTTGTATTTTGGGCACCCTTATAGGGACATGACTGTAATTTCTGACTTAATATATAATGAAATATTCTGGGTGTGAATAGAAACACCCCATTCTCTCTCGTAACTCTTCTTCTTTTCTTCTTCTTCTTTCTTCCTCTTCCTCCTCTTCCTACACTTGACAACTTAGAGCGGGAAGAAGTCTTGGACGCCAACTCCTGAACTCAAGATGATCTGCTGACGTCAGACCGCCGCTGGATGATGTCAGAAGTCCGTACAGGTATCAGCGGCAACCCTTGAATCTGATATACTCTGGTGCGCCCTGATTTTAGGGTAATTTTGGTATGGTTCTTATCTTCATCTGATGTGTCTGATTTTTCCTGGATTTTACGATAAAAAATTACAGAAAAATACTGGTTCGATGTTTGGATTTTTTCTTCCTTGTCTAAGTTCAATGCATGCTTGAAACTTATTGGTTTTGGTTTATTTGGCATCGCTAAAGGTATGGGAAGTGGTTCCACATCCTTATAACCTCTAATCTTTCTATGGGAGGTCTTTTTTCCTTCCTATATTGCCGCCAGTTCAGTTTTGGGCCTCCCATTGGATTCCAGCCAAGTGTTTCCCATCTTTTGTGGGTCTTGTGTGTGTCGGTTGGTTGTTGGAGTGCTGTAGAACTGTTAAGAGGCTTACCCATCTCAAATGGAAGTGCCTAAGGAGTTACAAACTGTTTCCGGAGTGCTTCCGGGTAATGCCAATGTCTCTAGTGGTATGATAACCACTAAAAAACTTGATGAAACCAACTTCCTAGAGTGGTCTCAATCAGCCAAGCTTACTATCGGAGGTAGGGGTAAGCTGGTATTTATTACTGGTAGAGAGGAGAAGCCAAAAGATGATGACCCCAAACTTTCTAGAAGGGAACAGGATAATTCCTTGGTTATGTCATGATCGGTGTGTTCAATGCAATCACATATTGCCTGTAATTATATGTTCCTCTCCACTGCCAAGGATATTTGGGATCGTGTTAAAGCCACATACTCTCAAGCAAAAAATACAGCCTGAGTCTATTAACTCTGAAGAGAAGCTTGTAATATACGTCAAGGGGAGAGGACTATAGCCATGTACTTCTCTTCTTTGTAGTCTCTATTGGAAGAAATGAACCATTTGGAGAACTTGGAATGGAAGAATCCTAAGGACAGTGAACAGTATCGGAAGTATGTTGAGAAGAACCGAGTGTTTGTCTTCTTGGCTGGATTGAATGGGTGAGAATGATTTTAGTTGATAAAACATTTTGAGTGCAGATATTGTTTCCCTTGCTACGGTATACTCTTTAGTGCAGGGAGAGGAGAGTACAAGGGCTGCTATGATGCAGACCCCAGTGATGGATCATTCTGCCTACATGTCTTCAAGGTCCAAGCCGAGTACAAACAAATAGGGTACTAATGAAAAGCATGATGATGTGGTATGTGATTATGATTACTGCAAGAGGCCGAGACATACGAAGGATAGGTGTTGGAAATTGAATCCACATTTAAAGCCTGACAAGTTTAAAACCACAAAGAAGGTTAATGCTCATCTTGCTACTGTTGGAGCTGATTGCCCTCCTAATGTATAGGCTCCCACACATGATATGTGATGGAGAAACTTAGGATTCTGTTGACTTAGCTTGAGAAGTCTGGGCCCTTTGCCTCTACTAGTTCTAGTAATTCTTCCAATGCTTTTGCAAAAACAGGTACTGCACTTACTTGTCAATCATCTCTTACTAGCTCCTGGATTGTGGACTCTGGAGCTAGTGCACATATGATTGGTATGTCTTCCCACTTCACCTCTTATAAGTTGGCTCCAGGGGAAGGAAAAATCACTGTACCTGATGGATCTCATACACCTATCTCTGGTCTGGGGGAGTTAAGCTTACTCGTGATTGTTCCCTAAGCTCTATCCTTCATGTTCCCCACTTGTACAAGAATCTTTTATCTGTTAGCACTTTACCAAATCACATAACTTTATAGTGACCTTTTTCCCTTCTCATTGTGTTTTTCAGGACCTGAGAACGAGAAGGACGATTGGAATTGGACATGAAGATGATGGAGTTTACCTTTCTTATCAAACCTCTGAGCAAGGATTACTGTGCCAGATTGAGTCATGTCATGATGAAAATTTGAATCTTTTGAAGTTGTGGCATTGTCGCCTCAGTCATGTGTCTTTTAAGTCCATTAAATTTTTGTTTCCAAACTTATGTCAGTCTGGGTCTAGTTTGGGTATGCAATGTGAAGATTGTCATCTCTCAAAACAATGTAGAACTATATATCCTGCAAGTAATAGGAACGATGTTGCTTTCAACTTAATATACACTGATGTTTGGGGCCCATACTCTATTCCATGTATGGGCGGCTATAAATATTTTATATTGTTCATTGATGATTAATTACTCATGATATACTTGGCTTTACCTGATGAAGAGTAGAGATGAGGTCCCTTCCATTGTTCAAAACTTCTTCAAGATGGTGGAAACACAATTTGAAAGGCACATCAAGATAATATGGTTTGACAATGCTAAGGAGTATTTTGAAAAGCATTTGTGATTATTCCTTGAAGGAAAGGGAGCAATTCATCAAAGTTCATGTTCTCATACTCTGCAATAGAATGGTGTAGCAGAGAGAAAAAATAGACATGTTGTTGAGGTGGCAAGAGGCCTACTCTTCTAGATGAACGTACCAACTCGATTTTGGGGAGGTGCAATTGAAGCAGCAATGTATCTCATTAATAGACATCCTTCACAATCCCTTTCTCTTCAATCACCTCATCAACTTTTGTTTCCTAAAGATCCTATTTTTAGTTTGCCTCTCAGAGTCTTTGGATGTAATTGCTTTGTTCATGACATGAGTCCTTCTCGCCTGAAACTTGACCCTAAATTTGTCAAATGCATATTTTTTGGGCTACTCTCTAGTCCAAAAGGGGTACAACTGCTTTGATCCCCATACTGGCCAAAGGTATGTATCTAAGGATGTTACATTCCTTGAGTCTACTCCATATTTTCAGTCCACTCGTCCTTTTCTTCAGGGGAGAGTGTTTGTGATGATCGGACTCCCTTTTGTTTTCATGTTCCTACCTCTATGGACATACCTAGTTCGTCTTCCCCTTGTAGTAATAGTATTCCTACTCCTCTTCCTCTTCCTCCTCCTATTCCTCTCCAACGGTCCTGGCAACAGTGGTTTATAAGGCATAGAAGGATACTCCTAAGGCTGAATGTCCACAACAATCAAATCACCCGGCTCCAGGTAACTCTGAAAGCAACCCTAAACTTCCTTCTCTTGCTATTATTGAGCCTGATGTCTCAGAATTTGACATTGATCTTTCCATTGCAGTTAGAAAAGGAAAAAGGAAATGCACTGCCTACCCCATCACTATGTTTCTTATGATGCTCTTTCACGGTTTCACATTCCTATCATGCCTATGTTACTGCTATCTCCTCTGTTTCTGTTCCTCATAATGTTTCAGATGCAGTGCAATTACCTCAATGGAAGGATGCTATGAACTAAGAGATAGAGGCTCTCTTAAAAAACCACACCTGAGAACTTGTTCCTCTTCCTGAAGGCAAAGTCCTAGTGAACTGCAAGTGGGTGTATACCATTAAACATCGGGCTGATGGATCAATTGAAAGACACAAAACTAGGTTGGTGGCAAAAGGATACACCCAAACATATGAGATTGGCTATCAAGAGACCTTTGCTCTTGTAGCCAAAATGAACTCTATTTGCTAATGAAAAAAAAAATCTTATACTTAAGTTCTATTTGCTAATGAAAGCTATTTGTCATTGATAAAAAATAAGTTGTGACAAGACATTGATTTGATGGAGGTAATTGTTTGGGAGAGTAAAAAGGATGCTGAAACATATAGAAAACTTGTAGAAAGAAATAGAGCATTTGAATTTCTACAAGGCTGAATCCAGAATATGACATTACTAGACAAAATCTATTGGCAAAGGATGATGTAACCCTCTCTCGAGCTTATTCCATTGTGAGTAGTGAAGAAAGTAGAAGGAAAGTATAGGTTCAAGGGGTATTTCTAGTCAACTACTTTGCTAATGTAGGGGTGAAACCTAAGGGATATTAGGGAAGGAAGGATGCTATATGTGAGTATTGCAAAAAACCAAAACATACAACAGATACTTGCTAGAACTTACACCCAAAACTTTTGCTGACTCAGTTCAAGAATGCTAATAACAATAAGAAAGATGGAAATGGAAAGACCAGGAACACTAATGCAGCCATGGTTCCAGATAGTGACAAGGGTTCTAATGAAAAGATTATTATTGAACTGTTGGCAGAAGTGAAGGCCGAATTTGAAAGTATGGGAGGATGATTAATCACCTTGAGAGCACAGTTGCATCAGCTTCTAATCGTTCAAGTAATTCAACTTCCACTACTTTTGCACATTGGGGTATATGTGTTACTGCCAACCATGCAACTACCTTAGGTAATTGTAGAATTCCTTGGATTCTAGATTCTAGAGCTTCTAATCATATAACTACTATTTCTACCTTATTTAATTCCTATAACTTAATTTTTGGTCTTAACAAAATAATCCTAGCCGATGGCTCTCTTGCTCTTATTTCTAGCAAGGGAGACATCAAGACCACAAATTCCCTCACCCTTACCTCTGTCCTTCATGCCCTTAAACTCCACACCAACCTTTTGTCTGTAAGTAGCCTGACTAAATCGTTAAACTGTTGTATAACCTTTTTCCCTTCTTATTGCATTTTTTTTAGGATTTGCAATCTTGGAAGGTGATTGGGAGTGCCCATGAGGTGAATGGAATATACCTGCTTGATGTTCCTGAGCAATGCCAATGACAACCCTTGAAGGTTGCTTTTGGATTTTCCTCTTCAGAGTCCATCAGTCATGTTATGTTATGCCATTTTCGGCTAGGTAATTTGTATTTTTCAGATTTGAGTCATTTATTTCTAGAATTTTTTAGAGAAGTTGGCATGTCAAGTTTGTATTGTGAGCTATGTGAGTTTTCAAAGCATTGTAGAAACACTTATCCTTTGAGTAATAAAAGATCTACTTTTCCTTTCCATATTTGTGCACTCTAATTTGTGGGAGCCTTACCATTTACTTTCCATGGGTGGTTACCAATACTTTATTTTGTTTATTGATGACTTTTCTTGGGACACTTGGATATATTTGATGCGTTCATGTGATGAAGTCCTAAAGATTGTGAAACAATTTCATGAAGGGTTGAGTTATTTGCTGTAATACAAGGAATCCAAATTGCCAACCAACTAGGAGTAGAGAAATTATTAATTGAAGGGGACTTTAAGGTGATTGTGGGCTGGTTGTTGAATCCAGATTCAGTTGTTTGGAGTTATAAAGATATCATAAAAAAAGTCAAATGCTTAATCAGACACATAACTCTTAGAGTCCAATGGGTGGGTAGGTTGGCAAATGCTTTGGCTGATACTCTTGCTAAATAAGGGTCCTCTAGGGATGGGTTATTTTGGGCAGCTCTGTAATCTCTCTTTCTGGTCTTCTATAATGTTTAGGAGAGGCTGCATTTCGCGCCTCTCCAAGGGATGCTTGTAAAGTCTTATTCTTTTTGATTAATGAATTCAATTCTCAATTATCAAAAAAAAAATTCCTTACCCAATTTGATACTCATATCAAGATATTCCAATTGGATAATGAAAGGAATATTTTGAGAAGAGTCTTGTTTCTTATCTTGATACTTTTGGGGCTATTTACCAAATCCCTTGTGTACACACTCCACAAAAAATGGACTTGCTAAACAGAAAAACTGTCATATTGTTGAAGTACCTAGAAGCATTTTATTTGCCTCACATGTTCCTACCAAATTTTGGGGGGCTGCTGCTATTATAGCAACTTATCTTATCAATCGTATGCCATCCAGAGTATTGGGTTTCAAGTCTCCTTTTAGCCTGTCATTTCCAAATAGAGATCTTTTTTCTCTTCCTCTTCATGTCTTTGGTTGCATTTTCTACGTTCATATCCCTAACTCACAAAGACACAAATTTGAACCAAAGGCTTATAGATATATATTCCTTGATTATGCCTCCACATAAAAGGGTTACTATTATTAGTGGCATTTTTTTTTGTCTCCATTCCCTTTTATAGTCATTCTCCTAAGGGGGAGACTTCATCTGAGCCTCTTGTTGAGTCACCTCCTTGTGTGTCTCCTCCTATTGAGCCATCTCCTAGTTATCCCATTCCAGTTCCTTGACCATTGCCTCCATGTCCTCTTTCATTTGTGCCTCCTCCTATCCTTCAAAGGTGGTACTAGCAGCAAAGGTTTAGGAATGAATAGGTTGTTTCCACTTCTGCAATTGAGCCTCCTACATTCCAAGTTGCTGAAGAGACAACAGGTATTGAGCCCATACCTTTCCAGCAGCCTTTCCCTGACCTTAATATATCCATTGCCATAAGAAAGGGTAACAGAAAATGCACTACACATTGTATTCTCAAAGTATCTCTCTTATGGTTTGCTCTTCCCATCATATTATTCCTTCTTAGCCTTTATTTCTTATCAGCCTATCCCTAAGTCTATCAGAGGCACTTTTTTTTTATCAGTATATCAGCCTATCCCTAAGTCTACGAAAATTGAGATAGAGGTATTGCATAAGAATGCTACTTGGAATGTGGTTGATTTACCTAAGGGCAAGGAGCTTGTTCGATGCAAATGAGTTGGCACTATAAAATACCATGCAAATGGATCTATTGAATGGTACAAGGATCATTTAGTTGCTAAAGGGTATATACAGACATATGAGATAAACTACTTGGAGACATTTGCCCCTATTGCTAAGATGACATTTGTAAGAGTCTTGTTATCTTTGACAGTTAATTTTGATTGGCAAAGGAGCTTGTTTGATGCAAATGAGTTGACACTATAAAATACCGTGCAAATGAGTTGACATTTACCTGAGAGCAAGGAGCTTGTTCGATGCAAATGAGTTGACAGTATAAAATACCATGCAAATGGATCTATTGAATGGTACAAGGATCATTTAGTTGCTAGAGGGTATATACAGACATATGGGATAAACTACTTGGAGACATTTGCCCCTGTTGCTAAGATGACATTTGTAAGAGTCTTATTATCTTTGGCAACTAATTTTGATTGGCCACAGTATCAGTTTGATGTAAAGAATGCCTTCTTGAATGTGGAGTTGCATGAAGAAGTGTATATGTCTCTTCCTCCTAGGATGTATGGGAAAGAAATGTAGGGTAAGGTATGCAAATTGGAGAAGTCACTCTATGGCCTTAAGCAACTGCTGAGAGCTTGGTTTGGGAGGTTCAGGGCTGCCCTTTTCACTTTGAATACACACAGACACATTCATACCATACTCTCTTTGTAAAGAAGAGAGGTGCTCTGGTTACCTTCTTAACTGTCTATGTGGATGGCATTGTAGTTACTAGTGACGATATGCAAGAAATTGATAGCCTCAAACACTTTCTTAATGTTGAATTTGAAATTAAAGATTTGGGAAAATTGAGATACTTCTTGGGGATTGAAGTTGCTAGCTCCAAAGATGGCATCTTCATCTCCCAATGCAAGTATGTGCTTGAGTTGCTTACCGGAACAGGCAAACTTGGGGATCAAACCTGTTACCACACCTATTGATTTAAATCATAAGCTCTCTGCTTCTGATGGAGAGTTATTTGAGGATAGGGGAGTGTTCTAGAGGTTGCTTGGGGAAGTTGTTGTACCTGTGCACAACTAGGAGCTAGCATTTCTTATGTTGTTAGTGTCATTAGCTAGTTTATGCATGTCCCTAGAGATACACATATGACTACAGCAAAGAGAGTTTGTGTTACTTGAAGGGTACGCCAAGAAAAGATATCCTCTTTGGAAAGTATGGTCACAGGAAACTGGAATCATATATAGATGCAAATTGGGCAAGATGTATTGATGATAGGAGGTCTACATTTGGGTATTGGACTATGGTTGTTGGAAATCTAGTTTCTTGGAAGAGAAAAATACAATCAATGGTGGCTAGGTCTCCAACTGAGGCAGAATATAGAGCCATGACACATGGTGTATTTGAGCTTTTATGGTTATGGTCTTCGATGGAGGAGATGGGTGTTGAATATGAAAGCCCCTGATGTTGGCGATCATTAATATAGCACATAATCCTTTCCAACATGACCGGATGAAGCATATTGAAGTGGAAAGGCACTTCATTAGAGAGAAAGAGTGTGTGCTGTCTAGAGAAGTTTGCCTACCCTCCATTGCATCTGAAGAGCAACTAGCCAATGTACTTACCAAGGGAGTTCCTAAAGCTAAATTGCAGTAGTACGTAAGCAAGCTGGGCATGACTAACATCTATGCTCAGCTTGAGGGGGTTGTAGAAATATTGGGCTGGATGGGCCATAGCTTAGTTCAGTCTTATGTTTTTTTTTCATGTTAATGGACCTTTAGTTATGGGCCTATTAACCTTTTTTTCTTTAAGTATTAGAAGCAGCCAACCATCAAGGGTGTTTTATGTGATTACAATTACACCTAATTTATTTTAAATAAAAGATACTAGGGCTGGAGAGAGAGAGTATGATTGACTTTTCTTCTCCTTTTCCTCTCCTCTATTGTCTTCTCTTACTCTCTTGCTCTCATACTTCTTTTCTTTGCTGTATTTTCTGATTAAAGGGAAGAAATAGTTGCTGGTTAGTTTTCATCTCGATGCTTTTCTTAAAACTAGGTTTCCCATGACTTATACATTAAACGGCCTTGGTACCTCACCTTATACCACATTTTTAAACATTGTCTTATAAGAATGAATCTCCATACAATATCTAGGATTCCAGTATCCTAATTTTCAAGATCATTTATGTGCTTTGAAGGTCTGGTTTGGTTTCTTTCATGACAATATTCATATTATGAGGCTTATTTGTAGCCGTGCTGACTCCTCTTTGTATTCCAATCCTCTGAGAGAACTAGGGGTCCTTTTAGCTCACAGTCAGAATCGGAACTGGAATGGTCTATTCCCATAGTCTGTTTGGTTCAGACAGAATCAGAATGGGAATTGGAATCAGCTGGAATGGGATTTCATTCCCAAGGGAGGGGGAGAGAATGGCCATTCCCTCAAATAGGGGAATGTCATTCTACCAAGAATGGGAATGGGGTTCCAATTCCGCCCAACCAAACAGTTGGAATTGGAATGGGTCATTCCAATTCTGATTCCAGACCCCTATTCCTGCAAGCAAAACGGGCCCTAAGTTACTGCTTTTATGCATGGAGGAAGCCTGGTGCATCATTCAACTTGGCAAGGGATTTTCCATGAAAGATCTCAGTCCCCCAGGACCTCTGCAGTATTTTTCTTGGTATTAAGATATAATGTTCTTCTTCTAGAATGACTTTTACACAATCTTTCTTTTAATAAGTACTTTCACACAATCTAAGGCTGCATTTGGCATTCGTTATTTTAAGGACTTATCTCCTTTTTTCTGTTAAAAACTCAGTGTTCATAGGGGCATTTTAACTGCAAAAAGGAGATAAGTCCTTAAAATAAGGAATGCTAAATGCAGCCTAAACATGCTCTTGATTTATTGAATAAGACAGATGGATGGTTGCAAACCCTACTGCTCCTATGGCTCCAAAAAAATACATTGGTTATTCTAAATTTGATGGTAAAATGTCAGGCTGATAGGTGTGAGAATGTAGTGAGAGTGGTCATTTTATGTAAAAAGTGCTCAATGTTAGCTCTGTATCTAATCTACCCCCTTTAGGCTCCAGAGAGCTGGCTGGGGTCACTGTTGGGAATGGCTATTCCAAAGGACCCCTTTCCTGATATCACTTTCTATTGTAGTATTATGGAATGCACAATATTTAACAATGAAATGACCAAATATTTCCTTTACCGGAAGATGAATGATCTCGCAATTGGGTGAATTTCAAGCTATTAAGCACATTCTTCTTCATGTTCATGGAACATTGCATTTGGGTTTCTTTATTCATCCTCAAAGTTGTCATCATCTTTATGGTTTCTCAGATGCAGAGTAGGCTGGCTGCCCTACATTCATCACAATACTACAGCATAGTGTCACATGGATACAGGAATCAGAATCCGATGTACGTCCAAGAATCTTTTTTTTTTTTTTACGAGTGTGTGCCCAAGAGTCTTATTCAGCAAGGTGAGAAAATGTAGACTTGCAGAAACATCTATGGAAAAGTATATAATAAAATAGTTCATATTTTTTGAACTCTAACATTAAACACCTTCAAAAAAATGCAGCCTAAGTAAAGTCTGATATGAAAAATAGCAATTTGTCTTGTATATTATCTGTTCATTTATGTCAAATAAGCCAAGAGATAAAAGGAAATGTTATGTAGAAGTGTCCTCAAGAATCCATTAAGTGTCAAACTCCAACAATGTGTCTGACATAGACATATCATCCTTTAGGAGAGTCCATGTGACTACGGGCTACAGCCCTTTTGCACTTTTTTAGGGTTTGATTCTGTCTCTTGGTGTGCAGAGAAACAATATATTGTCTCTCATAAGTGTAGAAGCTGAATATCAGTTCGTGGTCTCTAGTAAGGCTAAGTACGCTTATGTTTCTCCATAGTGATATCAATATTTCTCTATCTGGGTCCACACTTCTCTTTTGTGAAATTGTCAGTGCACTTGGTCTTCATCAACTTTTCTCCGAACTCCTCTCAGGAAGAGCATAGAAAATGATAAGAAGCTAAGTTATTTTTCAAAGTGGTTCCTCCTATAATCTTCACTTTTCCATGTCCTACTGCATCTTTTCTTACAAAACCATTATAAATTATAAATCTCTATCTCACTTTCATGGAATTGAGATTTTTTTTTCTCCCCTTCAATTGGTCTTTCAAAAGTTTTTAAAAATCCACCTACTTGTTGTTTTACTTTGTTTAGGACAAAACCATTTTAGCATTCCAAATATCATTGAGATCTTAAGCATCGGTGATTGGCATATTTTATTTCTAAAGTGGTTTTCTAACTTCAATACCCAAACAATTTCGAGCTCTTACACAACAGTTGCTTGTATTAGTCCAAATCAAAGTGAATGAAGTTGATAACAATCAAAACAAAGTAATTCTAAAAGGAAAAAAGATAATATTACCCAAGATTTAGTGAAAAGATAGCAGGGGACCTCCCATTCTTGACAAAACCAGTAAATTCACTCTACATTAAGCGAGTCTCTTCCTTCCATGCTCTGCTTCCAGTGCACACAAACCTGTTCACACTCTTCTCACAACCAGATCCCATCTGCCACCATATCAGTACATCAGCCACTTTCAAGACAGAGAACACTCCAGATCAAAACCCAGATGGCAATTCTTAGCCCATATACAAAGAGAATAAGATCAGAATTCAGAAGCTTGCAAGGAAAAATAGCACTTACAAGAAAGTTCGCATTTCTAGCGTCCATACCAGAGTCGAATCCACCGAACACCGGTAACCCATTTCATTTCAGACACCAACACTAAAATCACGGATTGGTTTCCAACCACTTGAACAAAGCCGATCGAAGTTTGAGGGCGAAATTTCCGTCATTTTGGCAGGCCATCCGACATTCCGACTTGTTAAATACCGAATTTCGGCTGCAAAACAACGGAACCATTTTCACCGATCTTGCAGCCGAAATCTCGGATGAGGTAACAGAAATACAGAAAAAAAAAATTAAATAAGGTATGATACCGGAAGATCAATGACAATCAAAATCCAGTGAATTTTGACAAAAACCACCTGATTGGTTATAAGTTTTTCCGGTATCATGGCATCGTAGTTGATAAAGAAATAAAAAAAAAAATCTAGACAATAAATTACATTATATATGATGATGAGTAAAAATTGAAGCAAACTAATTAGAGTTTAATAAAATTACTTTATAGCAAACATCTGAAATTGATAATTAGTTATTGAAATGGTAAGAACACATTATTTAAATATGAGATAAAATGAAAAATTGCTGACAATTTGTGTAATTATTATGAATTGTAGTAGGAATAAAGCCAAATTGCAAAATGACAAATAACTTCCAACAAATGGCACGTTCGGTATAGAGGTGTAAAGTGGGCCATGCTGGGCGGCCCGCACTTTGTGTGGGCTGTGTCGTGCTGGCTCACGGGCCATCACGGGCCATGCCATTCTCTCCTGTGAAAATTTTGGGGGTCAAGCCAGCACGACCCATGGCCCGAGCTCATGTGGACCCATGGGCCAAGCCTTTGGCCAGGTCAGGCCGTTTATCGGGCCAAAGCTATTTATTTAGAAAATTTGATAAAAAAACTTAAAATTTTAATTTTATATGAATTTTGTGTATAAAATTGTTTATATATGCAATAGTTAAACAAATTAGTATAATAAAATTAAAAAAATATTTATTTTATTAACATATTATATACTATATATTACTATATAATTATAACAATATAAAATATATATAAATATATATAATATATATAAATATATATGGATCGTGTCGGCCCATGGACCTAAAATCTCAAGCCCAACACGGCCCACATGGTCGTGCCGAGCCTAGCATGGCCCGCAAACTGTCGTGATAGGCCAATCCAAGTTTGTGTCGGGCCACAGGCAGCACGGCCCATTTTACACTCTAATCGAGTAATTTAAAGGTCAGTTTGTTTTGGATGTAAATGCATGGAAGTGCATGGTGTACTTTTGCTTTAAATTCGACTTCCCCTATCTATTTGTAAAAAGTATTGATCTCCACCTTAAATGAAAGAGAGTGTAGATAATGGAGATAGGAGAAGAATTATTTATTTGGGAGTGAGGTAAGAAGTAAGATGATGCAATCCCAATTTTATAACAGAGAGAGAGAATTGAGGTAGGAACAAAGTGGAACAAAATTTGCATTGGTTTCTGGAATGCAAATTTTGCACTACCAGTGCGTGTAAAATGTACAAATGGACGTAACAGAAGAATTATTTATTTGGGAGTTAGGTAAGAAGCAAGATGATGCAGTCCCAACTTTATAGGGAGAAAATTGAGGTAGGAGTAAAGTGGTGCAAAATTTGCACTGTCGGTGTGTGTAAATGTACAAATTCTGCATATGATTACAAATAAATGGATGCAAATTTAGATCAGATATAACACTTTTATCTTGTTCAGATTTCCACTACAAACCAATATGAATTGTCGTCTGCAATCTACAAACATGGAATTGTTGCCTCTTGCGATTTTTCATGTCTCAAAGAAATACTGTGTAAATGGTATTCACTTTTGATATGCTTGTAAATGGATCTTTATGCTTAAAAAAAGTCTACAAAAGTCAAACTCGGTTGTGTTTACATTAGGTTTTGCTTTCTGTCCAAGGTATATTTGTCTTTTAACTCTGTTAATTTGATAGGGGAGGTCTTAGATTTTTTCAAAAAGAGTGGAGGTTTTAGTATTTCTTTTTGGTAATTAAGGATAAGAGGGGGCTTTAGTATTTATTATAAATTTCAAGGAAGTTTTAAGTATGTGTTTGATTCCATCGGCATTTATAGATGGGTTGTTTCTCAAATAAATGTTTTATCAAAAAACATCACTTAAACGTTTATTATTTTTTGTTGTTTGGTTAGATGTTTCAAGTAACACCCCATAAAGCTATCTTTTCACATCAATTTACAATGCAGTAGGCCAACACTACATTTCAATAAATGATGGGTCATTAGGAGAAATCGGAATTTGAAGTTTTCCCAAACGGCTCATTCACAATAAAACACGAATGCCTAAGTTGCATTGATGTGGCAGAGTTTTTTCAATAAACACCCACAGAAGTCTTTTACCAAGAATTTACACTGTATTGGACTTGAGATTTTGGGTTGGGTATATTTCAAATTTTGACAAATTCTCAACCCGCCCTAATTGTACTCCTAGCCTGTATGTGACAAATTTGGGTGGTATAGCCTGTATGTGACAAAAAGCGGTTGATTTGGGTCAGGTTGAAATTCAGGTTATACTTAAAATATGGACCCAATTTAACTTTTGTTTGGGTTAAGGTTGATGCTTTGGGACCTGACCCAACCTGCTGACAAGCGTGAGAACAGAAGTTCGAGTCTAAGAATATTCACCTTGTTATAAAAAAAAAAAAAAAAAAAGAAATAAAAGGCCAAAAGTTATGGTTGAATCTAATCCGCCCTACTAAGGTCCAAGGTTCAAAATATCATTATCATGTATTATGTCTGAAAGCTTGGATATGGATGCGCTTTGGATATACATGTATAAGAGTAGAAAGATATGGATATATATGTTTAGATACAATAAGAAAGTCTTATAAATCTCATAAATGCATTTTAATAATTTGTATGAATACATTAGTAACATTACAATCAACAATATGGGAGTCTAAAATGTAGATACTATAAAAATAAGGTAAGTTTGGGGAGAGTTCTATAAATTCTAGACCCTACCCGCCTCTCTAAACCTCCCCACTGTAAATGCCCCAAAACCCATAGCAGGTTGGATTTTGAAAATTCAAACTCCCCCTGCACATGAAAATGCAAAACCCTCTTTGACCCTACCCTTCCTGCATTCAAGGGTAGGGGTGGTTGGGTTTAGAATCTACATCTAATTTTCTATTATTTCTTGTTAGATATAAACAACAAATAAGTAAAGTAACAAAAACAAACAAAAAATTTTCAATCTTTTGATTAAGACCTTTAAAAAATATGTAAACTATCAATTATCCTTCACATAAAATTCAAAATATTATTAAATCCAATGCCTAATGCATAAAGTTTATATGTTTTCTAACAATATGCGGGTCAGGAAAGGTTAGGTTTAGCTTAACACCGTACCCTACCCATGCATGTACAAGTTGTAGAAGCCCAAAACCCATTCCCAAACCAAAACCTGTCCTTAAAGCGAAAAAAAAAAAAGAAAAACTGCCATGTTGGGGTAGGTACCCATTGGATAGGGTAGAAATTGCCATCCTAACAACAAACAATATTTGAGCTTCCAATCTACTAAAAATCCATTACAAGACATATCAAATTGTTTCTAGATCAATGAGTCTAATATATCATTGATTGATCCATCTTATGGTTCTCATTTATCATGAAAATCATTTAGAATATTTAAAATAAAGGGTTCAACTGTAACACCGAAAAAACTTATACCCAATCAACCAATATCATAAAAGAGATTGACCAATCAGGTGGTATTCATCAAAATTCATAGTGGAGCTTTGATTGGTCAAAACTCTTTTAGCACCACGTCTTTTAAAGAAAAAACTTATTCTTTAATTTTTGTTTTTAAAATTAAGAAAAAATCATTTTTGGCATAAATTATTCTTAGGTCTATGAATTTAATATACTATTGATGAATCCATATTATAGTTCTTTCTTGCATGAAAATTATTTATAATATATATTAAAATCACTAATGCTTGGGCTTTCCATATTTTTCGGGAAAGTTTCATGGATCAAACAAAGTTTGGATTGCCAATGTAATTGGATTATCAAGACAACCTATAAAAACTGTTAAAAAGTTCCGATAAATATTGAATTGCAATCTATTGACCTATGCTAGCGGTTAAAAGCTTTTAGCAATGATTATAATTGCAATCTATTGACCCATGTAGCAGGTCCATACCCTACCTTTAGATACCTATATGGTATGCCTTGTATCAAGTGTAGATGTTTTGAACTTTTCTAAGGCTCCAAATAGGTGAGACCAACATTTGATACAAGACTATAATATAAAAACTTGTCAAGTCACAATGTGCTTTAAGTTCTAACTTTGTAATTCATTTTCATCAAATTTTGTCAACTTAATGTGAAACAAAAGTATAAAAATAATAAATTGATTGTTGAAATTAATCAGTTTTCTTAATTTAAGCCATCTTTTGATTCTTATACTATTCTCTAATGTTTATTCAACGTATCCAAATAGTTCACACTTCACATAAACTATTAAAACATGTTTCTTATGTGTATATATCATAAGCGAGGCCAGGATCGGTAAGGGCTAGCCCATAGTTTTGAAACCGGACTGTATCAGATGGTTAGATTGGTTGACCCAGAAACCATCTAGATAATTGGTTCTGTTTCACCCTAAAACTGTTCATCGGCCAAAAACCATTGATTTGGTCAGCAATCTGCTGACCTAGGCAATCGAACTGTCAATCTGTCAACCTGAACAAAGTATTTTGGCTGTTTTTTTATTTTTGAAATCAGAATCGACTATCTGTTTGAACTGATTGGCTGAACCATTTGAACCGGGAACCAGTGGTCAAAACAGTTCTGTCTGATTTAATTTTTAAAACCTTACCATAGCCTAGCCTTGTGGTCAGCCCTGCCCAGGCCTATGAATATATTACAAGATGGGCTGGGCCTGAAGTGTTGGGCCCAGGCCCGACCCACAAATTTCCAGACTTGATGTGGGCCAAAGCCCAGGTTGAGTTGAAAATTATTACCCTTATAATTTATTTCAGTTTTTCTAACATATCCATACAGGCATATATATCTTAATTTTTTATACCATGTCCAAAGCATATATCTCAATGTCTTAAAATCACCTTTCCCATGCCTCTCTGTGTTATTACAAAAATGACATGGCTGAATTTAAATAGCATTCTAGCTCTTCTACGAGACACTACCGCATGTCCACATGTATTGAAAACATTTCCCCATAAATGACAAGGGAGATATTTGCAACATAGTTTCCAAAACCGAATTGAACCAGATACTAGGACTGAAAAAACTGGGAACCGTTCACCCCGTTTTATCCCATAATTGCTTTTGATCAAAAACCGTTGATTTGGCCAACGAACCACTAACCCAGGTGGTTGAACCATCAACCCAAACAACAAATTTTGACCTTTTTTTATTTTATATTTTTATTTTTTCTGTCAGAACAGGCCATCCATTCGGACTAGACGGTCAAGTCATTCAACCAGGAAATCGGACCCAGAATGGTTCCCTGTCTGGTCCGGTTTTAAAAACCTTGATTTGCAATGTCCAGATGTAGTGTCCTATGGGAAGAGTTTGTGGATAGGAGATCTGAGTTTTTTAAAAAATGTTTGAAGTATATTTGTCCTTCCCAAATCCTCCATTGGACATTTTACATATAGGCAAAATATCGATATGTCCGACACACCGGTAGGGGCATATTGGACATTTTGGTACTTATTTTTTTATTTTCTTTTCAAAATTGGTTCAGGGGAGCCGGTCTAAGACCCCTGCATCCCCTGAACCGGTCAGACCCCCGATACATCCACTGTAGGGGCGTATCGAAAGGGTACCTGAACGATACGTATCAGCCCGTACGTAACAATACCTTGAACCTTGCAAATAGGCACAAAAAATTAAATTGATCAACAGATCAGTCAAACTCACTGGCTTAGAGAATGAAAATTTGGACTCGTGGAAGAAGTTTTAAAACAGCTGAAGCATTATTTTTCTTCAAATAGCCAAGCTTTTCTCCCAGTCCTATGGCAATGATTCTTCAAATACCTTTCCACAGCTGTTCAGACTGTGGCAATGATTCTTATTATTCTGTTGAATGCTAATTCTTGTTGATCTCAATAGTGAGGCACAGGAAATAAAAGCTTCAAGTCTTTTAACTCATGGGATCAAACAGAGATATAAAAAGAGATGGATGAAAATCATGAACTTGATTATGGAAATGGGTGAAATTCTGTCCCTCTCAGTTACAAGACGATGGGATCAAACGGAGATATAAAAGGAAGATGGTAAAGGAACTAAGTATTGTAATCATCTGTTGAGAATGTCAAATGTGAAGAAGAATCATATAACATGAAAAACACCAAATGGGCAAGATCAGAAAAACATTGAGATGGTTCCTATTTATAATCTTTATTCTTTGTTGCTTCCTTGTTACAACAAAAAAAAAATGGAGATCTGAGAATATATTCATTGATAGGTATTCCTCCATTTCCTAATATGTTTCCTTCAACGTAAAGCTAACAAAATGGATCCAACCAAAGGAAAAAGAAGAAACTCAACTACATAATAAAATAAAAAAATGAGATGAATAAGATACACTATGTGAAGGGAGGTTACAGTTTAAGAGCAGCAATTGCTTCAGGTTTAAAATCAACCCTAAGGCCCAGCACCCTCCTTACCTCTGCTGGAGTTAATCTCCAGGTCATGGGTCCTGAATTCTCACCCCAGAAATCCAATATCTCAGAGACCTTCTCCAAGTTGAGAATAGTTGCCATCTGTGTTAGACGAGCAAACTTGTCCCTCACAGTCCTCTGGGTCATGCCAGAGAAATGACTCACCAAAGCCCTCACATCTCTGTCAAGCTGCAGACCCCCAAGCTGACTGAACCTCTTTTGCATCATGATGACTTCCAGCCTCTTCACAATGAAGTCAATGATGAGATGAACAAATGAGTCATAATTGTTGGGTGTCATCAGTGGCTGAAGCCATGCGGCATTGGTCTCAACAGCGTGGAGTAGTTTCTGAACCCATGGGTCATTTACCTCATTTTCTGCATAATCGGCTTCAGACAATTCATAGCTAATGGTAGCCACACTATCCAGCACAGAACGAATGCGGGGTGTCACAGTTGACACTAATTGTTCCATGCCAACATTCAAGGTTTGCTTAAAACTGTTGCTCATCTCACCCAATTCAGAGAGACAGGATTTCACCCTCTCTCTGTCAGCTGGAGTAGGGAATACCTGATGAAAAAGTTAATGATCATGTTAATGGATAAACTACATATGATGTTTCCAAACATGCAAAGAGACAATCATGTGTACTAGCACAATCTAGTGAATGATTTCAGAGCCAGCAATAGCAGTTCTGAAAACATGGTAAAGGGAACTAAGTTCCTTTAGGCTGTGTTTGGCTTGAAAGAAAAGAAAAGGTAGGGAACGGAAGGGTTTGTATAGGTTTCCCCACCTTTCCCTACCTTATCTTTCAAACCAAACACAGGCTTAGGTTCAATCATAATAATCATGTAATGTACAAACTACAGCAAGCTAAGACCCAATTATGTTCACAAGAACACAATCTGGTGAATTATATAAGAGCCAACCAATACATGTGGTTATGAACAAATTGTATCACCAAATTACATATACAGTCAGAGGCACTGGCTATCTCACTGGTAAAGGACCCGTTTGGCAAGTTTTTTTGGGAAGATCTTCTGGTAAGATCTGAGCAGCCCGAAGCTAGTTTGGCAGATACACGTCTTTCCGTGTCTTTCCACATAAGAATAAAATGTGAAAGACGCAAAGAGCTTCCTGAAATCAGCCCAAAATGAGCTTCTCGCGTTTTTTCAGTGCTCTGGCTTTTGGCGGCTAGATCTTCCACAAACCAAACGCACCAAATGGGCCCAAAGTCTCCAATTGGTTGTACCGGAGACCTGGGATCAAAGTCCCACCTTCACCAGGGCTGGGGGGGTGGTTGGGGGAGGGCTACCCCTGTTGTGTAGCCCACTTGCCTACCAAAACAAACAGTACGAATGCAGTCAAATGGAACTGATTTCCTCAAGTATGCACCAAATATTTTGATTATTGTGGTTTAGTTGTATTGCATAAACAAAAAGAGAGAAGTGGAACAATAATGCCCTTTACCAGAAAAAAAGAAAAGAGAAGAAAGGTCATGTTTTTTTTAATAATATCGATTCCCACTCATTACAGAAATGGCCTTTGCACTGTTATTTCAATCCTCTAAGATATGGCTTTCAGTTCATGTATAGCCCAACAGAAAACTGTAATTTCAAACTTCTGATCCAACTAGGCCTTCACACCATTCAAGTACACCAAACTAGAATCCTCTAAGATATGGGCAGAACTATTACCAGATATTGGCAAATATCAAAAATATGGTCCCCATTGTATCCAAGGACTGTTTCTTGAACCTCATGATATAATAATGGAATGTTCTTTGACAATCATTGCTCTCAAGAAAAGGAATTTTAAAAAATCTTGACACATCAGGAAATAGCATGTAACTCCACCCCACTTAGTTCTGCATAATAGGCAAGAAGAGAATTTTGATTTTCAGATCAGCAAGAGTCCCATATGTTTCAACTAAGCAGGGAATATCATTTGTATAACTTGAGGTTGGCAGCAGTCTTGATGGGCTTCTTAATTAAATCAGGGGTGTCTCTATTCTCAAGTTCCACAACTTGGAAGTTCCACAACTCTTAAAAAGACTGGAGATTTTCCATCACTCAGAAAGACAAGGGAGAGGAGAACACAGGAAAAAGATTTGCTTAAACAAGGAAAAAAAATTTCTCTCTCCAAAAGGGACCAGATCCCAGATTAGTGATATAATTTAATTATCTTTTTGCATACTCATGAAAAGAGGACACAATTAATTATCAGAAGACTTCATATTCATAATCAATTATCTATGATACCTTGATACCTGCACAAGGGTGCCATATGTTGAGCACTTGAGTTGTTAGTAGAAATTTCATATCCAATACCCTATCGAGCCTGGTCCTTGCCATATTTGAGTAACGTGGTTAATGCCTCAGGGCCCAACATATAGCATTCACTTACCAATGCCTCCTGGCTCTGGATATGGCAAAGATGTATGTGAGTATCAAATCAACTTTTCTCAAATCCTTGCCATCGAATGCAACTGAACAAGGTTCTGACTTTGTTTATGTAGTTCGACAGAGAAGAGAGAAGAGAGAAGAGAGAAAAGAGAAGAATCTATTCTATTAATCTAAAGCTTGCAGCGCCTAAGTATTTATACTTGGGGCAACAGCTCATTAGAAATACAGGAGGAAAGGACAGAAATACCCCTACAAGGCCACAGGCCGCTACACATTACAACACTACCCCTCAAGTTGGAGCATATATGTCAATCATGCCCAACTTGTTACATAGTTCATTATGCCATAAATAGTGAAGACCCTTTGTAAGAACATCTACTAATTGTTCCTTGGAACTGATGTAAGGAGTACAGACGGCCCCTTTTCAAGTTTCTCCCTTCTGAAGTGCTTGTCAACTTCAATATGCTTGGTCCTGTCATGAAGACCTGGATTGGCAGCAATATTATGGCTGCCTTGTTGTCACAATAGAGAGACATTGGGCCATCAACAGAGAGACCCAACTCTCCAATCAAATTCTTTACCCATAGTACTTCAGCAACTCTAGTGCTAAGCCCTATACTCGACCTTAGCACTAGATCTGGCCACAACACTTTGTTTTTCGCTTCTCCAAGTAACCAAGTTTCCACCAACAAAGGTACAATATCCACTAGTTGATTTCCTATCATCAACTGCCCCAACCCAATCTGCATCTGTGTAGACTTCCACTTTCATATAATCATGTTTCTTGAAAAGTAACCCAGTTCCTGGATACTTCTTCAGATACCTAAGAACCCTCTCAACTGCCTCTAAATGAGAGGATGTTGGTGCATGCATAAATTGACTAAGTACATAAACAACAAGCTATATTTGGCCAAGTCATTGATAGGTAGAGAAGTCTTCCTACCAGCCTTTGAAATTTCTTGACATTTGTCACAGGTTCTCCAATACAATCACCAAGCCGATGGTTTTCCTCAATAGGAGAATTTACAGGCTTTGCTCCTAACTTTCCTATGTCCTACAAGAGATCTAGGACATACTTCCTTTGGGAAATGAAGATGCCTTTTTTTGAGTGAGCAACCTCAATACCAAGGAAATAACGTAGTTGTCGCAGATCTTTCACCTCAAACTGCATTGCAAGGGATTCTTTGACCTTTTTAATCTCAGAGTCCCAATTCCCCGTAATCACAATGTCATCAACATAGACAATTAACACCACAACATTCATCTGGTTTCTCTTGACAAATAGAGTATGGTCAAATTGGCACTACTTGAACCCAATTTGCTGAAGGGCCAAGTGAAATCTACTAAACCAGGCCCTTGGAGATTGTTTCAAACTGTAGAGAGACTGGGTTGAATGGGCCCTAGCCCATTTGTCTTTCTAATTGGTTCTTTCTAGTTATGTTTTCTTATTGGGCCTTTTCTTTATGGGCTTTTAGTTCTTGTTTATGTTTTCTAAGTATAGTGCTGATGTGGACGCTTACTTAAGGGCAATCTTGTAAATTATGTAACTTAAGCAAGTTTATTAAAAAGGATTACTGGGAGAAAGAGGAGATTATCGAACTCCTCCTTTCTTCTCCAATCTTCCTTCTTCTTCTTGCTGTCTTCTTCTTCCTCCCTAATTTTTTTTTTGCTTTATTCTAAAATATTCTACTAATTTTATTGGTTTGAATCACATCTTGATATCAGAGCAGGTTTCCCTTCCGTTTTCCCCTTTTTTTCTTTTTTTTTCCATACACTCTTTTTTCTAATCGAAAGGTGTATGAAGAGATAAATTGTTGATTATTCAGAGATCTTATTTGCCTAGTTGGTAGAGGGTTTGGAGAGTCAGAATCTGGCTAAAGATTGCCAAGAAAGTGGGACTGCAGATTTTTTTTTCCCAAAACCCTAGCCAATTAGAGAATTTCCAGTTACGGGTTGAAGAGGCTATTTGGGTGTGGCGCTCAAGGTTTGGAGGGTTCCTTTTTATCTCCAAAAGTGGGCAGTTGCAGTTGAAAGTGGTTTGGATAACTCTGGTTTGAGCGGCTACCTCTTCTCTCTTTCTCCCCTAAGGCCAAGTACGGTGAAACCCTAGTTTTGGGACTTTTGAGTGCTTGACTGACCTTAGTTAGGTCTATAAAGGTTAAAAACATTGTTTTTTTATTTTCGTCTGATTGATAGAGCAATCTGGAAGTGAGGTGAAGTAGATCCCAGTGTCGGAGGTTGATCCCGTAGATTCCGTTTTGACAAGAATGACGACAATTAAACTTGACAGAACAAATTACCTTGCTTGGGCACAATCTATTAAGATCCATGTCTATAGTAGAGGTAAACTAGGGTTTCTAACGGGTAGTAAGGCGATGCCGGATAAGACTGATCCTACATATGAGAAATGGATGCAGGATAAAATATGCAGTTATTGGGTGGTTGGTAAATTCTATGCAATCCCATATAAGTCAACACTATCTATGGATGACTTCAGCCAAAGAGATTTAGGATAGTGTGACAGAGACATACTCTCAAAAATTAAATGTTGCAAGGGCCTGCAAAATAAAGAGTGATGTGAAGAATTTAAGACAGGGGGAGAAGAGTGTGGCTGTCTATTATTCGATGTTGAAGTCACTATGGCAGGAGATAGATGTTATGGAAGCATTTGTATGGGAAAGCACCAAAGATGCTGAAACTTTCAGGAAATTTGTGGAAAGAAACAGTGAAGTGTTACTTGCACAAGCATACTCTATGGTGAGCAGTGAAGAGAACAAGCAACAGGTATAGCTACAGACCCCACTTCCTCCAGAACATTTTGCACATGCTAGAATAAAACCAAAGGGGCTAAATGAAAAAGAAGAGGTGATATGTGAATATTGCAAGAAGCCGAAACATACTAAGGATTCTTGTTGGAAGCTTCATCCAGATCTTCTTCTTGAGAAGTTTCAGAACAACAACTTTAAGAAGGGTGATCAGTATGGAAAACCCAAGAATGCAAATGTTGCTACACTGTCTGAATGTGAAGAAAAATTTGCTATGGAATAGTTGGCAACAGTGAAGGTAGAATTTGAGAGAGAAGGGAAGTTGATAAACCACTTGGAGTCTACTATTGCATCTTCCTCCTCAGGCACCCCTTCTACATCCACTTTTGCCCATTCAAGCATTCGTGCTTCTGCAAATCATGCTATAGCCTCAGGTAATCGTAGAATTCCTTGGATCATAGATTCTGGTGCACCAAAACATATGACTAGCATACCCAACCTTTTTTGTTCATACCAGCTCCTCTCAGGTAGAGAGAAGATTTCTCTTGCCGATGGGTCTCTTGCTCTCAGCTCTGGCAAGAGGAATATTAAAGCCTCTGACTCACTTGTATTATCCTCTGTCCTTCGTGTTCCCAAACTTAGCACTAGCCTTTTATCTATTAGTAGTTTAACAAAATCAATGAACTGCAGCATAACCTTCTTTCCTACTTATTGTGTTTTTTAGGACCTAAAGTCTCAGAGGACGATTGGGAGTGGCCATGAGGCGAATGGGATATACTTGCTAGATGTCTTCGGTCAAAGTCCTGGATTACTTAGTGGAGTAGCTTTGGAGTCTATTTTATCAGATTCATTTAATAGAGTCGTGATATGTCATTTCAGATTTGGTCATTTGACTTTTCCAGCTTTGAGTCATTTGTTTCTAGAAATGTTTAAGGGAATATCCCTATCGAGTCTTCATTGTGAGTCGTGAATTTACAAAAAATTGTAGACAATCTTTTTCAGTGAGCAATAAAAGATATGTTTCTCCTTTCCATATTATGCACTCTGATGTGTGGGGGCCATATCATTTACCTGCTATGAGGGGCTACAAATATTTCATTCTTTTTATTGATTATTTCTTCCGTTACACATGAATTTACCATCTGAAATCCTGGGATGAAGTACCAAATATTGTACAAAAATTTCATGAACTTATACTTACCCAGTTTAACACTTGGATCAAAATATTCCGATCTGATAATGCAAAGGAATATTTTGAGAAGAATCTCTCCTCCTACTTTGATACATTTGGGGTTATTCATTAGAGTTCCTATTCCTACACTCCTCAATAAAATGGAGTGGCGGAAAGGAAAAACAAACATGTGATTGAGGTTATAAGGAGCCTCCTTTCTACTTCCCATGTTCCTATTAAGTTTTGGGGTGATGCTGTCCTTACAGCTACATACTTGATAAACCAAATGTCTTCTCGAGTTATGGGGTTTAAAACTCCCTTTATCTTGCTTTTCCCAAATGAGGATCTCTTCTCTTTTCCTCTCGGGGTGTTTGGGTGTACTTGCTATGTCCATATTCATAGTCATCAAAGACATAAGTTTGAACCTAAAGCACACAAGTGTGTCTTTTTGGGATATGCCTCCACACAAAAGGGGTACTGTTGTTTTGATCCAGTTCGTGGCACTCGCTTTGTTTCTAGAGATGTCACATTTGCAGAGTCTATTCCTTTTTTTGCTACTTCTCTTGAGGGAGAGCATTTAGACAAGTTGTTTGCATTGTCACCATCTGTTCCTCTTCCAATTCCCATTGAATCTTCTATAGAGTCTCCTCTAGTTGAGTCATCTATCCCTACTTGCCCTCCTCCTCCTACTTCATCCCCCTACTTTTCCTTCCCATCCTATTACCCAGAGGTGGTACCAGAGACAAAGACTCAGAGACATGCAAGTTGTTTCTACACCTTCAGATGTGCCTCTTGCTCCTCCCATCACTATTGAGGTAACAGGTCAACCCTCTTCTACTACTTCGGATACCTTCCTTAACCTTGATCTCCCTATTGCCCTTCACAAAGGCAAACGGAAAGTACAACTCATTGCATTTCCAAACACCTGTCCTACAGCCTTCTTTCCCCTTCCTACTATTCCTTCCTTGCCTCTGTTTCCACGCATGTAACTCCTAGATCTGTCCCAAATGCCTTGTCCAAACCAGAATGGAGGATGCTATGATGACTGAACTAGATGCTTTGCATAAGAACAATACCTGGGAAATTGTGGATTGGCCTGAGGGAAAGGAATTGGTTGGCTGTAAGTGGGTGTTCACTATTAAGTATCATTCTGATGGTACTACCGAGAGATATAAGGCCCATTTGGTTGCTAAAGGATATACTCAGATGTATCGTATTGACTACTTAGAAACTTTTACCCTAGTAGCCAAGATGACTTCAGTTCGACTTTTGCTATCTTTAGTTACTACTTTTGATTGGCCTCTTCATCAATTTGATGTAAAGAATGCTTTTTTGAATGGAGACCTAAATGAAGAGGTCTATATGTCTTTACCTCCAGGGGTATATGTCTTAGGAATTGAAGTTGTCAAATCTAAAGACGGTATCTTCATTTCTCAACGGAAGTATGTTCTTGATCTCCTTGTAGAGAATAGGAAACTGGGGGCTCGACCTGCTTCTACTCTTATTGACCTAAATCATAAGTTGTCAACAGCTAAAGGTGAACTGTTGCTTGATAAGGGAGTGTTCCAAAGACTAGTCGGAAAGCTACTATACCTTTGCATGACTCGGTTAGATATTTCCTATGCAATTAGTGTAATCAGGCAATTTATGCATTCTCCCAGAGATGCACATTTAGCAGCTACTGAGAGAGTTTTGTGCTATCTAAAAGGGACTCCAGGGAAAAGGTATCTTATTTGCTAAGCATGGACACATGAAGCTGGAAGCATACACTGATGCTGACTAGGCTGGATGTATTGATGATAGGAGGTCTATTTCGGGTTACTGTGTTATGGTAGCAGGGAACATTGTATCATGGAAGAGTAAGTAGTCTATAGTGGAAAGATCTTCAGCTGAAGCGGAGTACAGGGCAATGGCACATGGAGTTTCTGAACTTTTGTGGTTGAAATCACTTATAGATGAATTGGGTATAGACTGTGAGAAGCTAATGATGTTATATTGTGACAACTAGGCTGCTATCAACATTGCACATAATTATATTCAACATGACAGAATTAAGCACATTGAAGTTGATAGGTATTTTATACGAGAGAGAGTTGCCTTAGGAGAAGCCTGCCTACCATTTGTTGCTTCTGAAGAACAATTGGCTGATGTTTTAATAAAAGGTGTTCCTAAAGGAAAGTTGGCTCATTATATAAGTAAGCTGGGCATGATGGATATCTATGTTCAACTTGAGGGGGAGTGTAAAGAGACTAGGCCGAATGGGCCCTACCCCATTCGTGTCTTTCTAATTGGTTCTTTCTTGTTATGTTTTCTTATTGGGCCTTTTCTTTATGGGCCTTTAGCTCTTGTTTATGTTTTCTAAGTATAATGCTGATGTGGACGCCTACTTAAGGGCAATCTTGTAAATTATGTAACTTAAGAAAGTTTATTAAAAAGGATTAGTGGGAGAAAGAGGAGATTATCGAACTCCTCCTTTCTTCTCCAATCTTCCTTCTTTTTCTTGTTGTCTTCTTCTTCCCTAATTTCTTTTGCTTAATTCTAAAATATTCTACTAATCTTATTGGTTTGAATCACATCTCAAACCATATAAAGATTTTTTTAGTTTGCAGACTTTTCCTTCACACCCTTGTGCTATAAACCCAGGATGCTGAATCATGTACACTTCTTCCAGATCCCCATTTAAGAATGCATTTTTTATGTCAAATTGGTGGAGCTCCCAATCAAAGTTAACAGCCAAGGATAGTATAATCCGAATAGTGTTCATTTTAGCAACTGGGGCAAAAGTCCTAGCGTAGTCAACCCCATACACCTGAGTATACCCTTTTGCAACTAACCTGGCTTTATACCTCTCAACTGACCCATATGCTCTATGCTTTACTGTGAATACCCACTTACATCCCACTAGTTCTTTGCCTTCAGGAAGATTCACTAACTCCTAGGTGTTGTTTTTGTGAAGAGCACTAACTTCTTCCTTCATTGCCTCTGTCCATTCAAGTATAGATAAGGCATCTGCAACACTTTTGGGAATGGAGACACAACCAATGGAAGTCAAAAAGGCACGAAATGAGGGAGCAATGTTTTCGTAGGACAAGAACTAAGCAATAGGATGCTTAGTGGTACATGATCAAACCCCTTTTCTATGAGCAATTGGGATATCAAGATCATTAGTAGAGTCATCAATAGCAATAGGTTCAGTAATATCAAAAGGAACAAGGGTACCTAGAAGTCAGATGGTGTTGGATGTATAGTCTCAAGTTGCTCCACAGCCTTTGAATTCAGCTTTCCCTTACAGCGCCTCAAGAAGACATGAAATGGAGAGGAATTAGGAATAAAGGGAAGAGAAATTTGAGGAATTGGACCTTGCCTCTCCTCCTTCACACTATTCTCCCCCTGAGGAGAGGCTTGGAAGAAGGGTTCAGATTCAAAGAATGATACATCCATCGACACAAGTTATTATGTGTGGTCGGATTGAAGCATTTGTAATCTTTCTGAGAAGAGGGATAACTCAAGAAAACACATGGAACAGATTTGGGATCCAATTTACCCCGACTAGGAGAGAGATTATGAACAAAAGACTTACACCCAAACACATGTAGAAGAATGGAAAATAAAGGAGATTGAGGAAAAAGAAGTTGATGTGGGGCCTTGTATTGTAGGAGGCACAATGGCATATGATTAATAACATAAGCTACAGCCATCACAGCATCAACCCAAAACCATTTTGGAACATGCATGTGAAGCATCATTCTATGGGCAACTTCGAGGAGATGGCGGTTCTTCCTTTCAACAACGCCATTCTGTTGTGGTGTTCTAGCACATGAGCTTCTATGAAGAGACCCATGAGAGGAGAAAAACTCGGCTAAGTCATGATGGAAATAATCCTTCGCATTATCCGACTGGAAGGTTTGGACTTCAACATGAAATTGAGTGAAAACCATGCAATGGAAATCTTGCACAATCTTGGGTACCTCTTCTCTCGAATACATGGGATATAGCCAAGTGTATCTCGAATAGTCATTAATAAAGCTGATAAAGTACTTGTACCCACCCTCAATAGGTATGTTTACAAGGCCCCAAACATCAGAAAAGACAACATGGAAAGGCAAAGTAGATCTTTTATTATTTAATGAAAAAGTTGTTCTACAATGCTTGCTCAACTAACATGTTTGACTTGAACAATTCAGGAAACACAACTTTCAAAGACTCAAAGGACAAATGACCAAGGAAATTATGCCATAACCACAGTTGACTGTTTGTAGATTGATTCATAAGACTCACAGAGGTTGATGCCGCAGGACCAACTTTATTCTCCAAGATGTAGAGGCCATCAACCATATTTCTTTTACCAATCGTCCTCCCCGAGGTTAAATCTTGGAAAATACAAGAATGGGGAGAAAAAGTTACACAATAGTTTAAGGACTGAGTAATATTGCTTATAGATAACAAATTAATAGGAAGTTTAGGAACATGAAGGGTATTGGATAAGATAATGCCATCAGGAAGGGACACAGATCCCTGACCAACGATGGTGGATAGAGACCCATCAACAAGTCTCACTTTATCCCTTCCAGAGAGAAGAGTGTAGGTCTAAAAAGAGATTGGACTTACCAGTCATATGGTTTGATGCCACTGAGTCAATGATCCAAGGTGACTCGGGAGCAGATGTACACACATGAAATGCAGAAGCATCTTTACCTGATGTAGAAGCGAATGAAGTAGAAGGGGGTAGGAACCGACCTATCTATCTGCCTGAGTGTCCTACCATACAATTCCAAATGATCTCTGAAGGAGTTGATGATGTCTTCCTTGGGATCGGAACCACTGGGTTGTTCTTGGGGGAAAAATAGTAGCTCGATTATTTTGTTGATAGTCTTGTGTGGTCAGATTTGCAGAAGTAAATTTCTTCTGAGGAGACTTCTTTGAAGTGTCTCGTTTTTTGGTTGCCCACTATCTCCCAACAAGTTTCTTGAGTGTGTTTAGGCTTCTAGATGCAAGTACACCACAGTTTGTCTTTATCTTCACCTTTCCTTGGTTCTCCCTTTTTCATTCCTGTGTTATCCCCTCTTGCAACTAGGGCAACAAATTATTCCCCCTTAGAAACATTCATAAGATTTTTTTTGCTCTCTTCAGATTGGACTAGAGCATATACTTCCTGAACTGAAGGAAGTTCCCTACTTCCCAAAATCTGCACCCGAAGAGGCTCATAAGCCGGATTCAGCCCATGCAAGAAAGCAAAAACTTGTTGGGAGACAAGTTTTTTATAGTCCTGTGCATCTTTATCATTCCTCCAGTCAATGGTCTGATAATAGTCTAGTTCCTTCCAGACAGATGTAAGGGTTGAGTAGTATGTAGATAGACTACGGTCCCCTTGCTTACACATAGATGATTCTGCTTGAAGTTGATAAATCTTGGCAAAGTGCCTCTGTTTAGAATTGGTTGCCTTGGCTTGTTCCCAAATTTCACAGGTTGTGTCAGTCCATATGAAATTTTTCCTTACATGAGGTAACATGGAGCTTAATAGCCATGGCATAATCATGCTGTTTTCTTGATCCTATCGATCATATTCAGCAGTACCAAACTTTGGTTCTTTTATTTTTCCACACTTATATAACTAGCCTTCCCCCTGGTTGTAACATAAAGTTTGATGCCTTTGGATCATTCCAGATAGTTCAGACCATCAAAGGGGGTAATAGACATAGAGAAATTCATGCTGTCCATCCCCCCATTTAAGTTTCCTTGCTGGGAAGTAATACTAGAGGTTGCTGAATCCTTAGTAGCCATTTTCATAGAAAATCTACTGCTGTTTTTATTTTTTTTTTCAAAAACCAAATCTGGTATAGAGGCCTAGAGGGTTTTTCGGCTGAAAAAAAAAAAAAAGGAGTCTCCAAAAAAATGTTTAACAGTACTGTAGGTGATAACTCTTAGTTGAAACACCTCGGTTTACAAGAGGAGGAGACAACCTGTTCCTACAGCCTCAAAACTGTGACATTCACAGTGGTCAAATGTTTATGTATGAATGTAATAATATATACCTATCTTCCACGACCCACAGCACATAGAAAAACCCTCAGAAAATCAAGTTTTGATCCATTCAGCTGCCACCACAAATCCAAAAATATACCTTACTGCATTTGGTTGCCACCACAGATCTAGAAAGATCTCTTACTACATCCGGTTGCCACCAAAGATCTGGAGAGATCTTTTACTGCATTTGGCTGACCACACTCTTCTCTTTGGTATAGCAACCAAGAGAGAAGAAAGAAAAAATCAGGGGCTGAAGGTTGCGCCCAGAAGAAGAAACCACATTCTGAGAAAAAACAGATTTCCAGGAAAGGAAAGAAACCACAATCTGAAAAGAGAAGCTTGCGCCCAGATCAGAGATGCTCTGATACCATGTAGTTCGACAGAGAAGAGAGAAAAGAGAAGAATCTATTCTATTAATCTAAAGCTGGCGGCATCTAAGTTAGTATTTATACTTAGGGCGACAGCTCATAAGAAATACAAGAGGAAAGGGCAGAAATGCCGCTACACATTACAACAGTTTGGTATCCAAATTTAGCAGTCACAGTTCATCTCCATATGCCACTTGATTTTTTAGCCAAACCTCTACCAACATTTTTCTAGTGATGCAAATATTAACTTGCTAAAATCTTCTCAAACCCAGGCCACTTTTCTGTTTAGGTATAGAAATTTTATCCCAATTGACTAAGTTGAACTCACCCATCCCTCCAGTGATGCCATAGGAAATCCTTTTGGAGTTTTTCCAATCTTTCTACCACTGCAAATGGAATACGGAATAGGGAAAGAAAATATTAGGTAAGGCCAACCCAATTGGAGTAGGTGATTCTTTAAGGGCTGAGGTTATGGCTGTCATGGAGGGACTGCCAAAGGCAACATGAATCTAAGGAAGCTGATTATATAGAAGGCAATTCAAAGCTGGTAGTGGAGTGGCTGCAAAAAGAAGAAAAAGGATTTTGGGTTTTTAATAATGAAAATAAATGATTTAAGTGGTTGAAACAAGATATGGATGTGAAATTCAGTTGAGTTAAAAGAACTGCGAATGGTTTTGCTGATGTATTAGCTAAGCAAGGAGTGTGAAGAAATCATTTGTTTTGGGCTCAATTGTAATAGCAAAGTTCTACTTTGGAGAGTCGAGAAAGTTTACCTCTCCTATTCCTGTAATTGTTTTATCATAAATCTACTGGAATTCTGTTATTGATAGGAAAAGAGAGAGAGAGAGAGAGAGAGAGAGAATATTAGGTAAGTTAGCTAGAGCACTTTTGATTAATGCAGTTTACCATCCTTGAAAGATACATAATCTTCCATGATGTTAGCATCCTTTCAGAACACTCTATGATTGGTTTCCAAATTGTCTTAGATATACATATATCAGTCAATGGTAGCCCTAGATAGGTTGAGGGACGTGCACCAACTTACAGCCAAGCATCAATGCCATATCTTCTATGTTTTGTATCTCTCCTACAGCCATAGTTTTTCCCTTTGGCTCTTTGCTAGATAATATTAGCCTTGAGACTCCTCAAACAATGTGAGCTGTGAGCACAAATTTAAGATACATCCGTTGTGATTGATCCAAGTCAATATTTTAAAAGGGCAACGCACAAGAAAAGCACAACAACCTTTTAGCACTCAAGGAACAAGGTGAGGTGCACTCCTTTTCGAAGTGAGGTGCAAATTTTTTATCAAAAAATAAAAAATGGAAAAATAAAAACTTTAATATTAAAGAAATTAAATATTTTAAGAAGCCCGTGGTTCAAATTAAAATATATACACATGAGACATAAAATATATCCAAAGTAAAAATGTACAAGTAAAAGCAAAATATGTGGATTGTACTAAAGTGCTTCAAGCACTTAAAAATTCAAACATGTTAAAACTTTTGATCTGTTTATTTATCTCCTAGTTGCATACTTGCATTGCTTCAAGAATTCAAGTAGCTAGAGTGATGTTAAACATCTTGTGTTCTTAATTCTAGGAGATCAACCATCTTCCTCTGTAAAGGGGGTTGGGTTATGTTGAGTACCAAGATAATCTCCTTTTTTTACAAGTAAACTAGGAAAGAAAAACAATAATCACAACTGAGCCCAAAATAATTCTTCCCTATTTTCCCCTTGCTTAGCTAACACATCTGACAAAGTATTTGCTGATCTCCCCACCCACTGTACAGTGACCAACATATTCCTTGTCAACCAACTAAATTTCTTCATTTCATTCTTGTATCGCCACATAGCCTCTTCAGAATTTTTTAACCAACCCACCACCACTTTGGAATCCCCCTCGATTATTAGGTGTTGTACCCCCAGCTGGTTTGCAAATTGCACCCCTTGTACAGCAGCTAAGAGTTCTGCCCTGATGGGGTTCCCAATTCCCAAGGGACCTGAGTAGAGTAACAAAATCTCTCCCTTCTCATTTCTCAAAGCACCCCCTACTCCGGATAATCCCGGATTACCCGTGCTGCTTCCATCAAAGTTCAACTTTATAGAGCCTTCGGGTGAAGGAGACCAGCTTGTAATTGATTTGTCCTTTAAAGATGAGCACCTTGCTACTGCTGACCAATTTCTCCAAAGGTCATTAAAGGAGAATTGATGGAAGATTTCCAAGGTCTTCAGCCAATGTATTGCCCTGTTTAACACAGTCTTTCAAATCTTGGTTGTTCCTTTCCTTGTCTTGAAAAATTTTGAGATTCCTTTCTTCCCAAAGAGTCCAAGTCAAAGCAGCACGAGCACATCTCCACATAGTTCTCCCTATTTTTGTAGGCCAATAAAAGGTAGAATGGTTGAAGAGCATGTGAACTTCTGCTGGTAGACTCCAACTACCCCCAAACAACGAAAGTAGCCAAGCCCAAAGGTCTGCAGAAAAGGGACAAGATACTAGTAGATGGTAACAATCCTCACCGTGAGCTCTACAGAGGATACACCAATTAGGAGAAATACAGAGAAAATGTCTTCTCTTTTGTAGGTTGTCTAAAGTGTTAACTTTCCCATGGAATACTTCCCAACAAAAAGCCATAATTTTTGGGGAGACTGGCCTGCACCAAATTTCTTTAGACGGAAAGGGTTGGTGAGAAGAAAGTTGAGAGATGGACTTGAAGAAAGAAGGACAAGAGAAGGTTCCAATGGGTCTAGGAGTCCAAACTCTCTTATCTGGCTTGGAGGGATCCAAACAAACCTGATTAAGACAACCAAGCAAAATAGAAAGAGACTCAATTTCAGCATCCCTAAGTCCTCTACGAAACCCAAAATCCCAAGTAGGATCTAAGAGTGTTCCCAAAGGTGAAACAAATTTTGAGACCACCTCTTTTTTGTACAAATAAATAGAAAAAGTGAAGGGAACAAGTCCTTTAACGGTGAGTCTCTTACCCAAATATCCTCCCAAAAAAGAACAGAGTTGCCAGAACAAACTTCATACCTGATAAAATTGAGGAATTGAGGAAGGGTGTTGTGAATAGCCTTCCACGGTGCTGCTAGGTTAGCTTGCCTCGATACACCAGCATCCCATCCGTTCTCTGACCTCCCATGAATGCTTCCCACCACCTCATGCCACAATCTCTCTCTTTACAGAGGCCATCTCCACAACCATCTCCCTAACAGAGCTTGATTCTTTCTAATTACCCTCCCAATTCCCAAGCCCCCCTCTTCTTTACTTCTGCACACAATTTCCCAATTAACCAAGTGATCCTTTTTTTTCTTGTCCTGACTCCCATAAGAAGTCTCTCATCAACTTCTCCAGTTTCCTGGCTTCCCTAACTGGTATCCTAATGACAAACAAATAATAGGTAGGTAAGTTAGCCAAAGGTAGCTCTTATTAGGGTAATTCTCCCTCCTAAAGAGATATAGTTCCTCTTCCATGAGGCTAATCTCTTCTCAAACTTTTCTATCATTGGGGTCCAAAATCTACTCTCCCTAGGATTTTCCCCTAAAGGAAGCCCTAAATATGACATAGGCCAAGCAAAGGTAGAACACTCAAGACACTCCGCAATAGCCTCGACCTCCCCTACCTCCAAATTTATACCCACTATGCAGCTCTTTTCCAGATTTATTCTCAAATTAGAGACACTTTCAAATCCTTTTATTATCTCCTTTAGGTTTGCTACCTTTTCACTAATACCTCCTTCACAAAAAATCATTAGGTCATTTGCAAACTGAAGGTGGGTAACGGGGACTTGGTGTCTCCCTATTGGCATCTTCGCTGTCAGCCTTAGTAATGATCCTACTAATCACATCAGCTACTAAGGTAAAAAAGAAGGGTGAAAGTGGATTCCCTTGCCTGACACCCCTGCAAGCTGGGAAAAAGTCTCTCACCGTACCATTTACCAGAATAGAGTAATGACAAGTACTGATACACCCAAAAATCCAACTACACCACTTGTCCCCAAGTCCATAGTTTTGCATAACCTCAAAAAGAAACTTCCAGTCCACCAAATCATAAGCCTTTTCAAGATCCAATTTACAAATGAATCCTCTCTTACTAGACATTTTCAGTTCCTCTACACACTCATTCGCAATTAAGATCTGATCTGTTATTTGTCGCCCTTGAATGAAATCCCCCTGGGTTTCACTAATGATCTGTTATTTAGCCAGAATTTTATAGATGCTTGTCACCAGACTAATAGGCCTATAATCTTTTGGGTGGTTGGCATCATTCTTCTTAGGTATCAAGGCCAAAAAGGTGGCATTAATTCCAGGGCTTATAGTGTGATTGTCTGCAAATTCCTTAAAGACTTCAGCTAGATCCTCTTTCAACACCTCCCAACAGTCTTGATAAAAACCTATTGTAAAGCCATCTGGACCCAGAGCCTTGGATCTATCCATTATAAAGACATCTTTCTTAATCTCTTCTTCCTCGACATCCCTTTCCAGCCACCTTGCCACTCCATCAATTCTTGGCCAATCCACCCTTTCTATGACTGTCCTCTCTCTCAAAGGCCTTCTATAAATCGATTTGAAGTGGTCCACAAATTTTCTGGCTATGTCATCCTGGTTGGTAAACACCTCCTCTCCTATCTCTAGCTTGGTCACAAAATTCTTTCTTCGTCTCCCATTTGCCAAATCATGGAAGAATCCAGTGTTCCCATCGCCTTCCTTAATCCACTTGTGTCTAGATTTTTGTCTCCAACTAATTTCTTCCCTCAATAACACCTCTTCCAAATCCTTTTTTAATTGTCTCCTTAACACTCTGTCCTCCTCGGTCAGCCCATTGTGAGATTCCTTTACATCCAAGTTCTCTATTCGAGTGATCGGAGGTGACCCTGGGTAACGCCCTAGCAACCAAGTTTTCCAAACTATTCTCCCAGGCAAGGTTAAATAGGAATCTATCCAACTTCGAGCACAAAGGGGTTTCCTGAAGGTTGGACCAAGTGTAACTGGCTTGCAACAGAGGTATTTCCTTCAAATCACAATCTTCAATAAAACCATTAAATTTCCTCATGCTTGTTGAGATTACCTGTTGGGGATTACTGGTTTCATTAGAGAATATAATGACGTTAAAATCCCAACCCAAGCACCAAGGACCATCACATAGCCCCTTGATTGCATATAGTTCCTTCCACATCTCATTCCTCTCTTTATAAAAGTTAGGACCATAAACATTAGTTAAAACCCATACACACCCATTCTCTACATTCTTGCACTTAATGGAAACTGAGAATCTGCCTATCAATTCTTCCACTAGTTCCACCACATCCTCCCTCCACAGTGTTACAATCCCCCCCGAGGCTCCCCAAGAAGGAGCCGAGCTCCAACCTAAACCTCTAGACCTCCAAAAACTCCTCACCCATCTCCCATCTAATTCCATCAATTTGGATTCTTGTAACAGCACAATATCAGGTTTTTCCCTTCGGAGTAGGTCTTTGATCACCCTTCTCTTCCTTGCACTCCCTAACCCTCTTACATTCCGACTAATAATTTTCATTGAGACAAAGTAGCAAAAGAACCCAATAAGAGGCCATATTCTCCTTATTTTAGGCCCTTCCTCCTATCCCCTCTACCACTGAATTCTAAATCCCCCTCAATGTCTGAAATTAGCCCTTCCACTTCAGATCTTTTTTTCTTATTTGTTCCTTCCCCCCCCCCCCCTTCCTAATACAGCAATCATCCTCTTTCTTTTCTCCATCCTTTCCAGCCAATGTTTGAGGAAGAATTTTACCCTACTCACACTTATTTTGGCTACAGCATCTTTCTTCGAGTCCTTCCTTTTTATTTTGTTCCTCCATCATTGTATAGATCAACTCCCAAATTCTGTCCGCCTCCCCCTTACTACTTCCTTCCAACACCCTCTCTCCTCCTTCCATTATCACCCTCTTTCTTGCATCAGAACCTCCAAGATGGGAAGTTGGGATATCTGTTACAGGCAGAGCAAACAAGTCAGTACCTAAAACAAAATTGACACCCATACCTAATAGAACGAGGGTAGGACTAGAATCACTAGAAATGACTTGCTGACAGGCGGCAACTGGTCTTAAAGCCTTTCCCATTTTTGGACAAGGTTGTGAAGTAGACATGGTGAACGAATCACTTCTTGACGACCTACCCACTTGGAAGACCTTTCTCTGTGTTTCCGACACTGGAATACCTGCATCCATCCTCACAGCCGATTCTTGTCCCTCTCCACCAACATCCTGTAGTTCATTAGACTTAGGGTCAGCTCCCTCGACGAAGGGAGGAGGATTTTTCACAACTTTAGAACCATTTTCTTCACCATTTCTAGCTTTCTCGCCACCTGCCCTTCAGTCTCTTCCTCTAGAAACAACAGCTCTGTATGCAAACTTTCTGTTTCAAAAAAATCATTGTTGCTTTTCAGAGACAGACTTCCCAGACTTAGCATTTCGTCTCTATCAGAATCGTCATTGCTGTTTTGTTCACTTGACCAGTCTTCAATCCATGTTCTATTCTCATCACTAGGCTTGAGATATCTCGGGTTGCGCCTATCTGGTGAGAGACGGTTCGTCAGGTTGGATGGGACCCATTGTAGAGAGCCTCGCGACTACGAATCTGGAGATTTTTTTACGCATGAACTATTCGAACGAGAGGAGGGGTTCGGGGTAGAAGAAGATAGACGCTTAATTTCGTCTATCAACTCGTCCCTCCTCCCAGTCACGTGCTTACTTAAAGTACCCCTCGGCCCATCTATCTTGTAATGGGCCTTGGGCTGAAGCCTATGGGAGCCCACCTTTACAACCTTTATTTGAGATGCCTTCTCCGGCCCTTCATCAAGAAGATCCACTCGATTGGGCCCTTCATTTCGTCCCACGTGACCACTTAAAAGGTCACGCCCCCCTAATTTAATGGTCGAACCAGCAACCTTCCCTATCTGAGGTTTCTTGTTCAGCCCTCTCCCTTTCGAAACTAGTGAATTTTTGTTTGTTTCCCCTGACACCACCTGCGCAAATGATCTGCCATTTGTCATAATTTTTTCTTTCTTTCTCCAGGTTTGACCTTCCAACTGCCCCACAACTTTTTGGCTTCCCAGAATTTGTTGGCCCTTTTTAGTGAAACATCCCTTCCCATTTGAATTAACCACTCTCACAAGTCCACATAGTGCTTCTTCTTCCTCCTTCTCCCCTCCAACCATACGAGCCTCCTTCCACAGCACTGCTTCAATGGAGGAAGCTAACCATACAGAGACAAAGCTCCCCTCTGTTCGTACCTCTACCTTTCATGAATGTCTTCTGGCTTCACACCACTTAGCAGGATTGCTACTGAGTAAAGATCTCCCCAGAAAGCACCTTTCAAGATTCCTCCACACAACACAGCTATAGACTCTGCTATTTCTTGTTTCCATAGATGGAATGGCAAACCTATTACACGCACCACCACACCATCTTCGACAAAAAAATCCTTGGAGTTAGATGTTGGATTCCATTTGAAGACTGTGAATGATCTGAACTCAGCCTGAACATTGATAGCTGATATTTCCAAATCATTCTCTAATGGATCTAGGATGGCTTTACAGTTATCGAAGGGGGTTACTATGAAGACACTCTTCAGCTTCAACTTGGTTGCCAGTAAGTCAGCTACCCTCCTCCAATCATTAACCTTTTCCTTGGCTTGTATCACAAGCTTACTATCCCACTCCTCTCTCTCTAGACCTCCCACCATTCTGCAATAGCCTTTTGTTTTTGCCATGACCACCAGCCCTTGTTCTACCCTGCTGTAGCTGAGATATACCTTTTCCTCCCTTATGGAGGCTTTTTTCTCATTTGCTACTCTTTGAGCTAAGAATTCTTTGAGCAACCAGTCAACTTCCCCCCAACCTTGGTTCTGTTTTCCTGCTGGTAGACACACCAGTTGCCTTTGTCCCTTACCAAAGAATTCAGCCAAAGCTATGAAGAACCCCTTTCTATTCCTCTTACATTCAACAACATATCTTCTCCCTTCTAATGTACTAAAATCCTGCCAGTTTATCTGCTTACCTTTTGAACAGGCTCCAGCTATGAACTCTCTTAGCCACTCGATCACTTCTAATCCTTCCAGCAGTATTGTACCCTTTTTCGCTTCCCTTACCTTCAAGCTTACCTTCCCCTTAATTCTCATCTCTTCGAACAAGAGATTTTTTGCTTCTATCTTCAAGGATTTCCTCCACTGACCTGCCTGCACGAACTCCATCCCCTTCATTTTCCCTCCCATCTTAGTTCCTCACCCTCTCACCCTCTCACGCCACTCAACGACCTCAATTCTTAATCTCTTTGACAAGTCAATTCTTCTCAACTTGGTGAAAGGTTTTCAAGTGGGAAGGGATAAAATGCACATCTCTCACTTACAATTCGTCGACTTCCACAACATATTAGTGAGTCTACTTAGAGATTAAGTTATGCAAATAAACAAAAGGGATGTGAGAAGGTGACTTTGTGGTATCAATTTAGAACTCTGGCTACCAATATATAAATATATAAAATAGAAAAAAGACATAAAATAAAATAAAATAAAATAAGGTAGTAAAGGAGTTCTTTTAAGTTTTCTACTTTTCTTTCAATCAGTTGCCTGTTGGTACAGAGTTTCCATAAACAAAAGGCACAAAGAATGGTTAAAGTTGACTCTTCAAAGAACAAAGATGGTAATACCTTATCCTAGCTTATCCAGCTTAACATTTTATGTTTGGAAAACAAAGCAAACTAAATTTAAATATCATTCTTTTATTACATGGTTGCAGTCTCATCATCATCATCCATGTCCTTATCCCAAAGGTTGTGAAGTATTAGTGCTTAACTCATTTCTTACTATTTCTACACATGTCCTTTTTGGTCTACCCCGAGCTCTTCTAGCCCCTTCAATGTGTAACAAATCACTTCTTCTAACTGGTGCAGTTGGCAGTCTTCTATGCATGTGCCCAAACCATCTTAGCATTCACATTTCTGCCACATTCATTTTCTGGACATTTGTCGTTTCTTGACTGCCTAACACAACTATGTTAACTTATTTATGCGAATATATTGATATTTTAAATTTAGAACATATATTTTTCATCAACTAGTGACTAGTAACTGTATTGACTAAAGAGGCCAAAACAACTAGTAAGCCCTTCACCACATTGATAACGCTGGCAGAGAAATCAGCAGACTGCTGAACTGGACCTAGAACCATTTATAGGTCAAGTCCGATGTAGTTCAGTCTTGTCTTAACCAAATTCCAAAAGAAGGTGAAAAAAAGAGATGAAGTGACTGTACAGCACCATGACAACAAGTGATTTAAAAGACATGCCCTCTAGCTGCTTTGAGGGCTAACCTCGGTGCATAGCTTCTTCTAGGGGTAAGACTTTTACATCCCCCCCCGGGGTTTATTTCTTGGACTGTTAATAAAATTTATGGTTAGCCCCCTTTAAAAAATAAGGCATGCCTGGCTGCACAGACGATGTGCATTTCAAGGTATATGCCTTGCCTAGGCTCAAGCACGGCCCCTTTGAAAAGGTGTGTGCCTAGTGTGCCTTGTGCCTGAGCATGAAAAGCCCCTTGTATTTTTCTTAAGAGCCAAAAATCAGAGCAGTTGGTGCCCCACTCTCTTATGTATTTAGGATGAAACATAATACAAGGTACACTGACAAAAGTACCCTTACACCTAGTGGCCTATGTGTTATGTGTTTATAGCCATTTTAGTACTAACTGAGTTGCAGCCAATGGATAATGGTGGAAGTATATATGTATTTTTTGAAGTGGGCACAGCAATTGATTTTCCCAGGGTGCAATATGTGGTTGAAATTTCACGAGTTTTTCTTAAGGCACATGTAAGTTATGGTAGAGTCATGATAAAGGTGGGAAGTGTCTAGTTTTGTCTTTTTCTTATAACAGCTTAACAGCTGAAGTGGCTGACATGAGAAGCTTATTGCTTCGTCTTTTAGTGAATAAGATTTTAAGGAAGTCAAGGGCTCCTTAATGCTGCCGCTGAAGTTGGATAGGCTACTATACCATTGAATATTTTACTATTTAATTGATTTATCCAAGACAAAGCAATAAGTAATTTAGTTCAGCAACTTCGGCTGTTACCAAATTGCCCCTGCTTTCTTATTAAGGAATCACTCAAGGAAAAGAGAAAAATATTTTGCCACCTCTCCCTGACAGTAACAAAACTCCCAAGGAAGATTACCAAAGACCGCTACTAGCCAACATATAGACAACAATGACACACGTTGCTTTTTTAACACAACAAATGTAGGAGAAAGCATAGACCATGAACCATAGCCATATATGGCAAACAAGGTTAAAAAAATCACAATGTATTGGGGCATATCGTATCATATTAATAGCGCCCTGATACGCTAAATAAGGGTTGTTTCGGGGTTTAATGTTTTTCATGGTGTAGGTTGGCCTGAGACCAACCCCCTGTGAAATTTTGAAAAAAAAAAAAGCTAAAAATAGGAGTGGCACGTCAGAGAAACACCCAATACATACATTTGTGAGTATCAGGCTTATCGATACTTTGAACCTTGATGGCAAACAAAGATGGCCACTTTTTCTCCAGAACCAATTTTTGTAGAAGGATTGTTCTTCTTTGATTTTGATCAAATAGATCAATATTCTTCAAACAAATAGTGCAGGTAATTGCCTTCTTCTATTTGTTGTTGTTTGTGAATTTTTCTAGTTGCTTTTAAGATAATACATCTTACATGGCTCGAATAAGCCTCTTATATCTGCAATTCATAGTTATTTAGCCATTCTCCTAGGCCATACACCCATCTAGCTCCCATTATCTGTCCTACCATCAAGCACAAGCTCTTTTGGTATATCAGTCATATCCACTGGTTACTGCAACTACAATAATGAAGCAAGCTCCAGTCTCAATCTGCCACTGTATAAACTACCATTGGTTTGAATTTCACCATAATGCTTTAGGTTAAGGAGCTCTTCCTTAATGATTTTTTTTTTCCTTTTCTCATGGTAAACACATCCTTCTTACACATTAAGCACATGTACCTTTGGCTTTCCTTCTTACCTGAAGTATACTTTTCCTTCCGTTTTGAAATAAACTGCATATACTGAACAGCCTGAACTCATTTAAGGCAATAGACAGGAGATCCCAGCAGATGACAAAGGGTCATAATAATTTGTCACACACGAGGTACAAAGTAATGCCTTGTTAAGGATCCGCTTAGATTGGTTAATATCATCTACCTCCATTTCTTAAAGGTTTCTGTTGAGTTTAGGTTTCCAAGTAAATACCATTGAAGAAGTTAAGGAGGAAAAACAAAAAGAAAGAAAGAAAGAAAAAAAAAAAAAAGATTATGGGCAAGAGCTACCCCATATAGCTTTTGGAAGGTAGACTAAGCTTAACTAGCACCAGAAGCATCTTACTGGATGCCTGATAGATCACCAAGAATCCACATCATTTGGAACGAAAGGTAAAAGCAACCAATTAGCCTTCCTATAGAATTAGATCTAAGAATATTCAAACCCCTTTGCTCCTTGGAGTTCTCAACTGGATAATCTGACTAAAGGCCATTGTATTTTTTTTATGGTTATTCATGAAATTCGAAAAGGAAAACATGTCCCACTACTTTAACTGGCAGATGAATGGATAAATAAAGGAAATTTGTTACTCACCTCTACGCATTGCTCCTCAATCTCGTGTCTCAATTTCAGAACATACTCAGCACTCACGTCCATGTTGTTTAGAGCCGTTGTGATCTCCGTTGCAGTCTTCTGAGCCCCAACACCACCCAAGAACAGTCTTGCGCCAAGGTTCGGCTCTCTTATTTTCTGTTGCAATGCATCTTGGTACTCATTGCCCAACAAGTTCATGGTACCACTAAGAACAGCAAGGACCGAGTTGATATTTGATGTTGATATGGCCCTTCTGCAACAACTCTGCAAAACATAAAACACATCGTCCACCATGGAAGTAGTAAGACTGTCTGGGACGTGCTCATCGATCTTTATAGCCTTCCTCACGTTTTCCATCATGAAGAATTCCTCCAGAATCACATAAAACCCAGTAATTTCCTGAACTACTTTGTTAAAACTTCCACTCCTAAATGCTTTTGTAGCTCGGGGTCCCAACTCCGGGTCAACAGAACTCAATCCCCTTATCTTTGACACCATGAATTCAGTGTAATCCTCGCCCAACTGCGTCAGCGACAGTATCTCTTCCAAATACAATTCAATCTCCCTCGGATCGGGTCCTTCTGCAGATCCAACAGAAAGCAAATTCTTGCTATAAGAGTTGATATCCGACGCCAATTTACCCAAATTCCTGTAATCCATATACTTCTTCAAGATGAGAGAACCTCTAGAATCACACTCTTCTTGAAGCTCACAGATGGCATAGACAATTGCATCTTCTCCGCAAAGGCTACGCAAGATCTCATCATTTTCTTCGACAGCCAACACGATGTCTTTGAATAGGTTTGTCAAACAGCCAACGAAATTAACCTGATTCTGTGCACCCAAGTTCTGATCCACGATCTCGGTCAAATGCTCAAACTCCATTTTCGATCTCATAGCAATCACCTTTCTCAAATAAGAAACATAAAACTGCAATCCCTCTTCTTCAAGGCCGAGCGGGGGGAAGAGCCGGATGAAGCGCAGAATAGTCGGATGGTCCCTTTGATCAATCGCCGCGGATAATCTCTTCCGGACGATTCCTTCGAGCTGTTTCTTCGACGCCAGCAACTGCTCCCTTTGATCCGACCCCGAATCCCTGTACTTCGCATCGATCTGCAGAAACGTCTGGACGTACTTGGCAGCCGATTCATAATCTTCAGTCTCTAGGGCTCTTTTCACCCCTTCAATACAATTACCCCTCTCAACAATGGCGTCTATTCGTGATAACGTTTTCTGAACACGAGACTGAGCGAGATCGAGCTCTCGAACCTTTCCGCTCACCTGGTCGGCGAGGTCGCAAGTCGAGCGGACGTTGGAGAGCATATAGTCGGAATCAGCCTTGACAATCTCGAGAACCTCGGCCGATTTCTGAAGATTGAGGAGCTGTTTGTCCAAATCCGTGCGTTGAGTGAGTAGTTTCTCGAGTTCGACATCCAGGCCTCGCTGATACGCGATGCATTCATGGAGAAGACGGGTCATGGCGCCAACATCAGTGAGCTTGCGGATCTGCTCGAGGGCTTCGCGGCTGCCGAATTTTACGGAGGCAACGCCAGTTTCTTGATCCTCTTCGGCGATGGATACTGCTCCGTTCATCGAAGCCATTGTTTCTCTGAAAATGTGAATTGTGAGATTTGAGACACTTAGTTTCAGGAATCCAGCAGTGTATATGGGGATGTGCTGTAGGACGTTGATGTGAACTAGTTCCGAGATCAGATCAGCGCGCTCTCGGAGCGTGAAACGCGTTCTCAAATCTAAAGGGCTGTTAATAGGTCGGGTCTGACCCGAGAGACCCCGACAGGACCGAACCGACTGTATCGATTCTGGCTCTAGGGTTTAGAGAGGGTCGGTTCTGGTTATTGTTTATTGGTCATCATTATTGTTGGACTGGGACCGGTTCTACCCTGTTTCGAACCGAGCTATATATATTAAATATATAATATTTTTAATAGGTTTATTAAAATCGGGTCCAAAACCGATCAATTGAATTCTAGGTCTAAATTTGGGTCCAAAACCAATCAATTTGGGGCTAATTCTACCCTATCCCAACTCAGACCCAATCCATTGACAATCATACTTAAATCTAGAGATTCTCTACAAGGATAGAGTGAGAATGTAAAATATTAAATATGCGAACCAAAATACCTTAAACTATTCTCTTAAACTATGATTAAGTTTTAGGAAATGGACTTATACACTCCTACTATTTACAAAATTCCTTAAATTATTCCTAACTTTTCTAACAATTGACTAACTCTGCACTTATCATTAATATGCTATCATATTCCGTTCACATGTGATTAGACGTTATTGTTATAACTTTTATGAAACCCAATTTTGCCCTCTTCATAGTTCATTCAATTCATAACGGTGCCAGCACAAAAACATGGAAATTCAACAATAATTGAAAAATGTAGGAAGATGATGGTTAGAAAAAGCTCACGAGTTTTGTTTTGGGTTTTGATGAAAGAAGATTTGGCCCGACCTCGTAGTTATGCAACACATGGCAAAGGCAACAATTCGGCACAACAACACACCTAAGGCGCGAGCACCAAATGGAGGAACCAGCGGTCCGAACTCCCTACTAGCAGTCCAAACTCCCTACTAGCAGTCCAAACTCCCTACTAGGAGCCCGAACTCACTACTGGGAACCCAAACTCTCCCTTAGGCCCCGAGCCAAACCCGAACTGGCCTGCCCTATGGCAGTTCGGAACACACCTCCGAATTGGCCTGCCTTATAGCAGTTCGGGACACACCTCACCGAACTGGCCTGCCCTATGGCAGTTCAGGACATACCTCCAAACTCAAGACTTCACTTCGCTCACCACTCCAGCACTTCGCCTCCAGGACGCCAAATTGAACAAACCATACCATGACTGACACCAAGGAAGTTCATATCCAGGGGCGGCACACCTGACTGACTTGGGATCTGACGCTTGACGGCCACACTTCAAATGGCCATCTGCCACTGCCACCTGACACTGCCATTTCCAGTTATAGAGACGGCTCCAACAAGGAGCAGTGGCAGTTATGTCCCAGCGGAAAGGATGATACCCGAACTGGCAGAAACACAGAAGTAATCATACCCGACCTAACATAGGCCTCAGAGTGAGTGCACGAAGTAATTATAAAAGGCCCCCTACCCCCAACAACAAGGTATGTGAACTTTGCGCCATCTGGTCTTTATCTTGCCTTTGAGAGAATACTAACTTGAGCTTCGGAGTTATCACACCGGGTTCCCCCCGGAGTTCCCTCATCTTTCAGGCTCCCCGTTGCTTCAGTCAGAGACAAGATCGTTGACAGATAGGACCGGCCGGATTGCGCACCATCAGGTTCGATCAAGATAACTCTACCACAATCATGGCAAAAATTATCATCCATTGAACTGAGCATTTTTATGCTTGAGATGTTATAAGATCAAAGACTATGTGCTGAAGACCAATCTTTTCCCACTATTTTCAATTGAAGTACTATTTTAGGAGGTCAGAGTTCATTTACAAATGACTATGATATGATCTAAATTATAAATACATTTTTCTAATACTCAATACTCATTGATGGGCATTTAATTCTAATCTTCCCCTTTTCAATAAGTTATTTACCTAGGTATGTGTTCCTTAAGAAACACTTATACGGGTAAATGCATTTACCCATGTTCTTTTATTTCTCTCCCAAGTGAAAAAGTTACTTATCTACCTAGGAGGTAGGAGATAGTGATACCTAAAGAAATTAATTTTCCAGGGCCCCCACATAAATCTTAAAAAAAAAGTATGGGTAACTTGGTTAATAGGAACCATAATCCCATTGACCAACTTTCTCCCTATCAAAATCAAAAGAATAAATAGTCTCTCACTTTTGGTTCTGTCTCCAAAGTCTAAATGATGAAAACCTGAAACAAGTAGTGGCTCAAAGTGTTTCAATGACCAATGCTGTAGTTAGGCAAGGTTATTTGCTTGCTTAGTTGAATCTTCGGTTAAAATTCCATTTACAAAGAAGGCTCAGTTATCAATTGACATGTGATTTGGGATGTAATTTTTTATGGATCATTTATAGACATTAGCCATACAAGGTTAATGAAGAAACTATTGAATAAACCACTAAGAAAACCACAAAGGGTTCTTTATTTTCTATTCTTTCACTTATTTGATTGGTGAGAGACGAGAGGTGGGTGGTGATTATGTACAAGGTTTTCTTGAAAACTTGAAGAATAATGAAGGGCATAATAGACATTTTAAAAATTTTGAGGAACTTGGTATAGCTTTTCTACTATCACATTATCAAAGGCAAGGCATATATAGAATAATGAAGGGTATAATAAACATTTTAAGAATTTTGAGGATTTTTGTTTAGCTTTTCTACTATTGCACTATCAAATGCATGGCATGTATCTAAAATTTTAAAGAGCAATGAAGGGTAAAATAGACATTTTCAATATTTTTTTTGTTAATGTTTAATGGTGATGTCAATTGTTAGAAAACCTAGGGGTACTTTAAGGGATTTTGCAAACAATAGGGAAAGTTTTAGTTCGTTTGTTAAAACTTAAGGGTAATTTAAGAGATTTACCCTTATCTAATACATATAATATATTGGTCATGTTTGGTATTGATGTAGGGTGATTTGGCCCGACCTCGTACCATGGGGACACGTGGACATGACCTGGCATAGGTGACAACTCAACGCGACAGTCTGGCCACAACTCGGCGTGACAAGCTCGCCGGAGCCCGTCCGAATGACTTGGTGGAAGTGGCAACTCACCTGGAAGCAAGACCCAGCTCACCCCCAAATCCTCCCTAAGGGTGGAGCGCCCCGAGCTCCCTCCATGCGAGGAAACCTGAGCTCCTCCTAATGAATCTCGATCTCTTCCTTCCTAAGAAGGGAACACCCCAACCTTTGGCTAAGTGCCCCGAGGTAGAAACACTTTGGGCCAGCACCGTCAATACTCCTGTCCATACTTGCCTGAGGCCAGCCCTCGGTGCAATCACCTTAGCGCACCTCGGCACCTCGGTGCAAGGTAGTTCAGTGCAAAGTAGCTCGGAAACCTGCAGGAAAGATCCGCATGACAGTCGTACTTGCCAGATCCGGAGGCAGTGCCCACGTCCCTCGTTAGGCGGCGTCGTGCCTGCTATCTCTGAAAAGTATGGTATGCCTAACGAATCTGTACCCTGCAACGACTGCTTGCACCCGCCACCTCAGCCCTGGCAATAACGGTTGTAGTAGAGGCGGTTACACCCGATTTGACAGAACTCCAGTATAAGAGAACCCCGATCCTCACGAAGCAAAGGTATTGAAGCTTGCACTATCAACACTCCTAGTCTTTCTCTGCATTTTCCTTGAATCTTCTCAGAGTTCTAACTTAAGCATCAGAGTGTTCCCACTGGGCAAGCTCCCCGGGAATCCTTCACGTTCCTCTTCGTCTTAGGTGCCATTCGTCACAGCTAGGAGCCAGGTTCCTGCTAGCTAGGAGCCAGGTTCCTGCCAGCTAGGAGTGCCCAGATCGCGCAACATCATTTGGCGTCGTCTGTGGGAACGCTTCAAAAGGCCTTCCTCTAATCTCTGTGCAACCTTCTCCAAAGAACTCATCAGCATCCATGGCTTCCTCTAGCAATGCCGGACGCCAAAACGCCTATGAGGAACAACCCCAGTTTCCCACTATCTGCATCGGACAGTTCACCATCCCCCTCTCTGTGGACGGAGTTCCCAGTCTGAACGTGCCTTAGACAGTGGCACCCGTGAATGTTCCACTTCCCTCTACGATCGGAACAACCTACGCTGAACCCACCATCCCCCCTTGGGTGGCTAGCCAAGGCCAGCTTGAGGACCTGATGCAGTGCATGCGAGCCATGCAGGCTCAGATGCAACAGTTCCAGCAGCTTCAGCTTTATCAGTAGCAAGTGCTACACTAGGTTTCCCAATACCAGTATCAGCAATAGTTTCCTTCACTCCCTCCTCGGCATCCAGCCACACAGCAAGCCAAGCCCTGTCGCCGGAACGAACTTCCTTCCCATCGGGGAGAGACCTCGTTATCGTCTCACGGGAGGAAGGAGAGGCCATCTACCCTTGCCTCGCAGCCTGCAACTCAAGTCGGAGGCTTCCCAGCCAATTAGGCCCGCGTTGCCTCAACGTTTGCAGTTTCGAGCTCCCACTTTCCAAAAACTGATTCGAGGTGCTGGCCGCCGACCTAGGACAACGCTGTTCGCAGCTACCAACAGTAGTATGAGTCTTTCCCTAGGCCCATCGAGCTCGGTAATACCAAGGCCAGCATCACCAACGCCGAGCCAGCTAAGAAGCAGCAAAGGCATCGCCGAGCTCGCCGAGATGCCACCCACGATCTGCCCGAACTCAAACGCAAGGAAGAGGTAAGCTCGGGTGAGGCAAAAGCTACTCCGCTTCTTTCAGTTCCTTCCCCTCTGTCACCAGAGCTCCTTGCTATCCCCATGCCAAGGGACTTCAAGATCCCTCCACTAGACAAGTATGATGGACCCTTCGATCCGAATGATCATGTGGACGCCTTTTAGTCTCAGATGCACCTGACAAGAGACAGTGAATCCTGCATGTGTGTGGCCTTCTCCACCACCTTCAAAGGGGTAGCCCGCACCTAGTACCGAAACCTCGCACTCGGTTTGATAAGAAGTTGGGCGCAATTCGTGCAAGTCTTTACCTCCCACTTTGTCACCAACAAGAGGTGCCCAAGAACCCAAGATAGCATCCTTGGCATAGTTCAGAAGGAAGGGGAGTCCATCTGAAGCTACATCAAGTGGTTCAATGACGCTTGCTTACAAATACCTGACCTAGACCCCGTAGTTCGGCTCACTGCGGCCAAGCGAGGCATCACTCATAAAGAGTTCAAGTGGCATGTGGTTGTCAACCAACCCAAGACCGTGACCGAGTTCCTCAAGCTCGTAGATCGGTTCATAGAGACGGAGGAAGAGATCAACCAGAAGGGTGAGCAAGCCCCTGAGAAAAGAAAGAGGGAACCAGAGCCCCCAGCTCAGGGCGACAACAAGAAGAAGAAGGACCAAGCTCGGAGGGCAAAGCCAAATCAGCCTTTTCGAGCTCCAGCAATAGAAAGGGACTACACGCCCCTCAACGTGAAGCGGGCCGAGATCCTCATGGCGATTAAGGAAGCCTCGTATGTGAAGTGACCACCTAGGTTGAAGGTTGACCCTAATGTTAAAAATAAAAAATTGTATTGTAGTTTTCATAAAGATCACGATCACAGTACCGAGAATTGTAAAAACCTCCACGATGAGATAGAAGAACTCATCCATTGCGGATATCTGAGAAATTTTGTACAAAACAATAATAGTAATAAAGCAGGTCGGCAAGGGGAAGAGAGTAAAGATGCTCCCGATCCAGCAGGTAGGCAGAACAGCCGCAGAGGTAGCCCCCCGAAGAGAGACCAGTCCGGGGGACTATCCATGTAATTGCCGGAGGTTCAATTGTAGCGGGCTGCACTTCGGCTGTAGCTCGGTCATCAGTTCGCGAGGCCGCCAGGGAAGAACAGAATCCCTTGAAGCGGCCAAGGATGGAAGACCTGATCTTCTTCATAGAGGATGGAACGCGAGGTGTCCACTATCCCCATGATGGCATGCTCGTCATAAAGGTAAAGATCAACGACTTTGAAGTCAGGCGTGTCCTCGTCGACTGGGGCAGCTCAGCGGATATCCTCTTCAAGGCATCATTCGACCAACTTCAGCTCCAAGAAAGTGACATGAAGCCCACAAACACTCCACTGGTCGGATTCAACGGAGAGGAGGTCAGGCCTTTGGGAAGAGTCACTATAATTGTGGAGGTCGGCACCTGGCCTAGTGTGGTAAGGCTCAACCATGATTTCTTGGTGGTCGCCACTCCCTCCCCGTACAATGCAATAGTAGGTCAGCCCATCACCCACGCCTTACGAGCAGTGGCTTCTACCTACTATCTGGCAATGAAGTTCTCTATAGACTTCGAAGTCGGGCTGGCACGAGGTGATAAGCTTGAGTCCCACAAGTGGTATGTAGCCGCCCTCAAAGGAAAAGCCAAGGTAGCAGATGACCTCGAGCTGGAGCGACCCATAGAGTAGTGCGCGGAGTGAGCCGCACCCACCAAAGAGACCATCTCCATCTCGGCTTCAACAGAGACCCAGCTCAAGCACATTAGATCGGCGCTTCTATTGATGAGCCTCTGCGATCTCAACTGATAAGTTTCTTACTTGAGAATTTAGATATTTTTGCATGGTCCGTGGCAGAAATGCCCGACATAGACCTTAGCATTATAACTCATAAGCTTAATACTGATCATATAGTTAGGCCCGTTAGACTGAAGAAACACAACCAAGCCCCAGAGCGATGGAGGGCAGTTGATGAGGAAGTCAAGAAGCTCCTTGCAACCGATTTTATCAGGGAAGTCCATTACCCGAGTTGGGTGGCCAACCCCGTTTTGGTGAAAAGGTCTAACGGTAAATGGCGCATGTAAGTCGACTACACCGACCTGAATCGAGCTTGCCCAAAGGACACTTCCCACTTCCTAGGATCGACCATCTAGTGGACGCGACCTTGGGGCATGAGTTGCTGAGCTTTTGGACGCCTATTCGGGCTACAACCAAATCAGGATGGACCCAGCTGATGAAGAAAAGACTGCCTTCATAACCGAGCTCGACCTGTACTTTTACAAGGTCATGCCCTTTGGGTTGAAAAATGTTGAGGCAACTTTTTAGAGACTTGTAAATAATTTGTTTGAGCCATTAATTGGTAGAAAAATAGAGTGTTACATAGACGACATGGTCATCAAAACCGAATTTTCACATGATTTAATACAAGATTTGCATTTGGTATTTGAAATTCTACGTAAGTTTAATATGAAATTAAACCCGAATAAGTGTGTCTTCGGTGTCACCTTGGGTAAATTCCTAGGGTACTTCGTTAACCAGCATAACATTGAGGCTAACCCGGACAAAATCAAGGCCATCCTAGAAATGAGACCAACCCGAAAATTGAAGGAGGTTCAGAAATTGAACGACCGGTTAGCCGCTTTGAGACGCTTCATGTCCAAGTCAACAAATCGCTGCCTGCCCTTCTTTAAGGTCATAAAAGGCAAAGGCTTTGAATGGACCGAAGAGTGCCAGCTTGCATTCAACGAGCTCAAAAAGTACCTTGCCAGCATCCTAGTCTTAACCCGACCCAAAGAGGGTGATGTTTTAGAACTATACCTCTCGACAAGTGACGAGGTGGTCAGCTCGGTACTAATAAGAGAGGTAGATCGGGTCCAACGACCTATTTATTATGTTAGTAAAGTGTTGTAGGGAGCAGAGACAAGGTACCCAGAGATAGAAAAGCTAGCCTATGCACTGGTCATAGCAGCCTGAAAGCTTCATCCGTACTTCCAAACTCACACCATCGTTGTCCTTACCAACAAACCTTTGAGGCAAGTCTTGCTCAAGTCCGAGGTCTCTGGAAGGTTGACGAAGTGGGCCATCGATCTCAACGAGTACGAGCTCCAGTACAAGCCGCAAACTGCTATCAAGGCCCAAGCCTTAGCAGATTTCATCACAGAATGCACCTTTAGCTCTGAAGTCCCCAGCACGAGCGAGCCCAAGGTTCCCAGGCCAGTTGAGCTCAAGCATCACGAAGTAGCAACCAGTGCGGCATCTCTCCTAGTTAGGCCAAGCACGAATTGGGATGAGGAGCCCTAAATCCTTCACGTAGATGGCTCATCAAACCAGCAAGGCAGCGGAGCTGGGATCATTCTATACGGGCCAAGCGGTGTGAAACTGGAGTATGCACTACGCTTCAAGTTCGCGGCATCCAACAACGAAGCAAAGTACGAGGTGCTACTAGCTGGACTGGATCTGCCAAAGGAAGTGAAAGCCAAGCACATTGTCGTCTGCACTGATTCCTAGCTTGTGGTCAATCAGGTTAGGGGTGAGTACGAAGCTCATGAGCCAACCATGATAGTTTACTTAGCCAAAGTAAGAGGGGCTCTACTCAACTTCCAGTCACATTCATCCAGCAAATCCCAAGATCAGAGAACGCTGAGGTCAATGCCCTATCCTGGTTAGTCAGCACTAGTGATAACACCATGAGAATCGTGTATGTAGAGAACTTACCTCGACTTAGCATTCTCGGGGGGAGGGGGGGCAGAGGAGGTCGCTCCCGTCGTTCAAACAGAGCCGAGCTAGATTGATCCGCTCGCGAGCTTCTTACTACACGGGACCCTCCTTGCAAATCGTAAAGCCGCCAGAAGGGTAGAGCGTCAGGCAACCAAATACGTCATGATAGACGAACGGTTGTACCGAAGATCCTACACACTCCCCTATTTGCGTAGCCTGCGACTTTCTAAGGCCGGGTTCGTCCTCCACAATACTCATGAGGGCCTATGCGACGGACACTTGGGGGGCAGATCCCTCGCCTAGAAAGCACTGCGACAGATGCGACCGAGCTTGTCAAAAAATGCGACAAGTGTCAGAAGCATGCCAACATCCACCACCAACCTGCCGCCAACCTAAAATATCTCACTAGCCTGTGGTCATTCGCACAGTGGGGGATCAACATACACGGGCCATTCCCACCAGCAACAGGGCAAAGAGGGTTCCTAGTGGTGGCAGTTGACTATTTCACCAAGTGGGTTGAGGCTGAACCCTTCACAACAATCACAACCTGGAATGTGTAGAACTTCTTTTGGAAGAGCATAGTGTGTCATTTTGGGCTACCTCGGGTCCTGATCTTCGAAATGGTAAGCAGTTCGAGGACATCAAATTCCAGAACTGGTGCCAAGATATGGGAATTTAGTAGAACTTCACCTCAGTGGCGCACCCTCACTCAAACGGTTAGGTGGAAGTCACGAACAGAGCTATCCTCTACGGACTAAATGCACGCTTGGACCGAGCTAAGGGACTATGGGCAGATGAGCTGCCCCAGCGTATTATGGCTTATCATACCATGGTGAAGACTGCTATAGGAGAGACCCCCTTTAACCTCACCTACGGCACCAAAGCAGTCATTCCATCCGAGATCAAGGTTCCCTCTCTGAGACTATAAGCGTATGATGACAAGGCAAAAGAAGATGAGCTACGTACCAACCTCGACCTATTTGATGAAGTACGAGACCTCGCATACATTAGGACCGCGGCCTACCAGCGAAGAGTATCTCGGTACTATAACGCCAGGGTCAAGAAGCGAACTTTCCACGTCAGCGATCTGGTTCTTCATAAGGTTATGGTGCCTGAGCCCGGTGTTGGTAAGCTCAGGCCGAATCGGGAAGGACCCTACAGAGTAAAGCGGGTGCTCGGGGAAGGAACATATGAGTTCAAAACCCTAAAAGGGAAACAAGTACCTCGAGTATGAAATATTGTCAACCTAAGGCAATATTACCTATAAATAAATGAGTAGACCACCAGCCACTCCTAGAGCCTAAGGGCCAAAATTCTGAGCTAACAAAGACCTCGGCGCGATAAGACCCAACTGCTTCTATGGCATGGGCAAACTCCAAGAGTAGACCATGAGTCACTCTCAGAGCCTAAGGGCCAAAATGCCGAACTAACAAAGACCTCGGCGTGATAACCCAGTCGCCTCTATGACACGAGTGAACTCTAAGAGTGGTTGAAGCCACTCCCCCCCCTCCAGCTAAAGGGCTAAAATACCAAGCTGACTAAGGGTCTCGACACCGCAATACATAGTTCATCAAACGCAAGCAGATCGGTATGGATTCCACGATGCTTAGCTCACCTCGGCGTACAACTGGAAGACAGCTCAAGCATATGCCTTACTATGTCAGTCACCTCTAGACTTGTTCATGGGTTGGGTGGCCTGACAGCCCGGCCCGGCCCGACCCCTGGACGGGCTTGAATATGCTTATAGGCCCGCGGGCTTAAATTCAGGCCAAAAAGCCCGACCCATAGTAAATTTGAGCCGGGCTCGAGTTTTGTCAAAATAGCCCGGCCCGACCCGACCTAATATTAAACTTAAAATTAGTTATGTGATTATGTTCATTTGAATAATTTTTTTTATTTAAGAATGTAAAATTGTGTTTTAAAATATAAAAGAAAGGGAAAAATACCATCTTGTAGGCCCATTGTTCAATTAAATAGAAAAAAATATTATCAGAATTTTTAATTCTAATTTGAATAGGGAAAATTGTTTTTTTTTTTTAATTAGGTCGGGCTTCGTTCTTGGGCTCGGGTTTCGGGCTTTTTACCACGGTCGGGCTCGGGTTTCGGGCTTTTTACCACGGCCGGGCTCGGGCCCAACTGATAGGCCCGTTGGTCGAGCCGGTCTCGGGCTCAGGTCTATTATATTTTCATTAGTGACAAGTGAAAGCTCGGCCCAAACCCGGCCTAGCCCGACCCATGAACAGGTCTAGTCACATTGGTGTACGTCATGAAAACCACCTCAGATAAAGCAATCACTTTGGCGAGTAACAACACTTGGCAAAAAAAGCTAATTTCATTAATAGATAGTTCTATACAATGAGCCCGACAAAAAGAAGGGAAAGAGGAAACTAAAACCGAGCTCGTAGGCTCGGAGTACAAAGAACAACTGTTTCAGGGGCTCATCATCTCTGCGCGGGACCTCCTCAGAAGCTTCAGCTCGATCGGTGACATCTGCCTCTTTGTCACCATCCTCCTATTCGGAATTCGGATCCTCTGTAGCTTGACAGGCTATGTCGTTTGTGATCCATGAGGTGGTGATGGCGCTTGTGTCGAGCTCGGGGTATGTATGCCCTATTAACCACTTGTTGAGTTTGATGCCCTTACGATAGGCCTCCCCTAGCATGACATCGAACTTGTCTGATTGGATGTAGTCTGTAACAACCTTGATCTTTGTCTCCTCTATGGCTTGGGTGAAGATCTTAGTCTTCTGCTCAATATCGGCCTTGAGGAACTCCACCTCATGCAAAAGGGCTTTCTTGTTCTCCTTGAGGCCTTTCGCCTCTCCCTTGAGGGCGTCCACCTCGCTCCTAAGCATGTCCCTCTCACGTGCCAACTCTTCCTTCTTCGCCATCAGTGTTGTGATGATGTTCTTCTGGGCCACAACATCGCTCTCTAGTTGGTGGATTTAGCCGTGAGCTGCCCTCAAATTAGTATGGGCTGCACGAGCCGACTCCTCGGCAGTCAGAGCCCACTTCAGGTTGGGCTCAGACTGAAGGGTCAAGGCATGCATGACAGAGTTCGCCTAACAAAAAGGCTGGAAGAGGTAATAATAATAAATAAATAAATAAAAACTTACCACCATTGTGTGGGTAGCAACTCGGGCTCCGAGCTGAGTAGGAGTGAGGTCGGCCCAGATCGAGACCTCTTCAGCGTAGACAGCCCCCTTGCTCTTCCAAAGGCTGCACTGAGGGACTAGGATGCTTCGGGCTCCCTCTTGACTCCCCGAACTGGAAATCGCCTTCTCGGCTATGCGGATTGGCTCGATGGAGGCTTTAGCTACTGCATCAGCGGCCCCGGTTATGACCTTAGGCTCCGCAACTACCTTCGTAGCAGGCTCAGCCGATGTCTCAGGCTTCCGAGGTGGTAAGGTCTCCTCCAAATTGATGATCGGAGAAGCATTGGGGAGCTCGGGCTCAGAAGTACGAGCCTGCAGGAGCTTGGGCTCGGGGGTGGGGGCTTGTGGGGACTCAATGCGATCTTTCTCCCCTTCATGTTATCGAAATGCTTCTCCCCCTTAAGCTTCTTTGCTTCCATGGGACCTGCAACAGAGCTTGGCACTAGTAAAACTCAAAAAAGTACAAGCCAAATGACTAAGGTACTAAGTAAGATGACCTACCCGGGCTCAAGCTGGCCTGTATGAGCTTGCTCTCGGCAATATAGTCCTTGTAATTAAACCCGAGCTTAGCCCATGATTGAAGCGTCTCCCTTGTCTTCTTATCCAAAATAATGTCGGGGTCTTGAATAGCTGCTCTCCAATGAGTAGGGAAGGGCCACCCCGCAATGTTCCGGACTACGAAGTAGTCCTACTTCCAGGCCGGAATTTTGCTAGGAAGCTTATGCAACAGCTTGAAACCTGGGAGAGGGGACAAATAGTAGGCCCTCCTGTGCTTGGGGAGAACGCATGAAGCGTTCTTCTTTATTGTCAGGATGGAACAAAAAATATCTAAGTTCAAGGGGAGGACGTACTCACAACAGAGGGAAATGGTTCCGACCACGTTACGGATGAAGTTCGGGTGAAGTTGATGTATTATGATGTTGACATGGTTCAGGACCTCTACGATGAGAGGGTGGAAAGGAAGACGAAGCCTGGCTATAAGCTGCTTCTGGAAGATTACGACCTCGTCAGGGCCATGTTCCCATAGGAAGTTACCCATAGGTAGACTGTAGGTATACTCCCTAGGCAGATTGTATAGCTGGATAAGGTATCGGAGCCTCTCCAAGGTCATGGTGGAAGGGCCAAGCCTATCTGACATCCGGCCCTGGTGAGAGGTGGACACCAGATTACCCGAGGCTTCCCATGCTTCGGGAGACTGGATTCTGGTGGGGTCACCCTGAGCCGAGGTACCCACCTTGGGCTCGTCTAACTGACTATCAAAACTAGACATTGAAAAGAAATTGGAAGAAAAGGAAGCTAACGTGACTCACCAAGGAAAGACAACTGAACTGGGGAGAACTGACCCGAGCTAGAGGCTTTGGACGCGAGCTCAAGAGGAAGGCTGAGAACTTATGGTGAGGGAAAAATGGCCAGGACCCCTACTATTTATAGCCACTGTACGCGGGCATCAATGGTCGAGATCGAAATGATCTGACGGTTCTCAAGAATATCGACTACACGACCCCCGAGGCGAATTCGGTTTAGTGCATTTTTTGACGTCCGTAGAGTCCATAGATCGTGCGACGTCCGCACGTAAACTGTACATGACCCAGGCTGCTCCTGGTTGAGCCGAGTAGTGAACTGGTCCGACCAATGAGCTGGCGGACAAGAAGGCCTAAGCCCCGAGCCAAATCCACCTGGCACATCGTGGACTCCCCGCACTGGGTCAGAACCCCCAGCACGGGGAGTGTGGGGCAATTGATGTAGGGTGATTTGGCCCGACCTCGTAGCACAGGGACATGTGGACATGACCTGGCATAGGTGATAACTTAGCCATGATAGCCTGGCCACAATTCGACGTGACAAGCTCGCTGGAGCCCGATCGAATGACGCGGCGGATGTGGCAACTCACTTAGAAGCAAGACCCAGCTCACCCCAAATCCTCCCTAAGGGTGGAGTGCCCCGAGCTCCCTCCATGCGAAGAGACCCGAGCTCCTCTTGAGATCCGAGCTCCTCTTAATGAATCTCGAGCTCTTCCTTCCTAAGAAGGGAACACCCCGACCTTTGGCTAAGTGCCCCGAGGTAAAAACACTTCGGGCCAGCACCGTCAATACTTCTATCCATACTTGCCTGAGGCCAGACCCTGTGCAAGCACCTTGGCGCACCTCGGCACCTCGGTGCAAGGTAGTTCGGTGCAAAGTAGCTCAGCAACCTGCAGGAAAGATTCGCCTCATAGCCATATCTGCCGGATTTGGAGGCAGCGCCCACGTCCCTTGTCAGGCGGCGTCGTGCCTGCCATCTCTGAAAAGTATGGTATGCCTGACGAATCTGTACCCTGCAACGGCTGCAGCAGAGGCGGTTACACCCGATTTGACAGAGCTCCGGTATAAGAGAACCTCGATCCTCACGAAGCAAAGGTATTGAAGCTTGCACTATCAGCACTCTTAGTCTTTCTCTGCATTTTCCTTGAATCTTCTCAGAGTTCAAACTTAAGCATCGGAGTGTTCCCGCTGGGTGAGCTCCCCGGGAATCCTTCTTGCTCCTCTTCGTCTCAGGTGCCGTTCGTCACAACTAGGAGTGCTCGGATCGCGTAACATCAGGTATTGTTATTCTTTTCTTAAGAAATAGCAATGCCCTGGAATTTGGCAAAGTTTTCCTAGGTTCTGTCTACATTTTTAAATGTTATTTGATAATAGTTATGTGTACATTTTGACATTTTTTATAGATCCAGATGTATGAACTTACTTGAAATTGTTTCAAAACACTTAAAAACATTCAATCAAATAAGAAAATGTAGAGAAAAGGAGAAAACACCTATATGGTTGTTAGAGATGTAGTTTTACAAATCTCAAGGGAGAGATTTGAGGTGTATATAAAGATATTGTATTTAAAACGCTATTTGCCCCCATTTAAGTAATTGAGTTTATTGTTGGGATTGTAAGCAAATTTGTTTCTAGAATACAACCGAGCCTTAGGTGAGAATCTATGATCAACAAGGTTGAAGAGTCATTGAAAAACCTTTTATGGGACAATAACAATTCAGAGTGAATTATGTGTAAAATGACTTAAATCACGCCCATTTTATAAATTCTAAAGAATCACTATGGAAAGAAACAAGTTTATTTGAAATGGTTCTCTATATAGTCACATATTTGAAGTATGTGATTGTCCATAGTTAATGATTGTTAACTTTTAAATGATGTCCCTTAATTACATCTAATCAAATCATGACCATTGGATTTAACTTAAAATGTCAACGGTCTTGTTTTGACCTCTCAAAAATATTCAATCGTATCTTTGCACAAGTTTGCACAATTCACAAACCATGGCATATGTAATTTGCGATTGCCAATGTATTTTACAGTTGTCATTGTACTTGCAAATTGCATTCTACAATTACGATTGCCATTGCATATGTGATTTACAAATATGATGGAATTTCACCTACAGTGATCATCTCTCCTACAATTAGGATTTGTAATGTTCATATCACTTTGCAATTATGATTGTGATAACAATCTCACATATGATTACCATTAACCATATGTATTTTGATGATAACAAATTCATTTTGAGTACTAATGAATGTTAAGTGTGTACTTGTGCCAAGAAACTTTTATTGAACTAAAACGAATAATAATCTACTATAAAGAATCAATTTGGAATCATATGGATTTGGGCATCTGTTTATTAACTAAGCATTTTTCAAAAAAGATAAATGCTACAAAGGAATAGAAGGAATAAGTATCGACTTCCAATGTTTTATTATATCTCATTTCTTAAGACTTGATGTAATCCTTTGCAAAAGGATGTACACTATGGGCTCTCACGGACCAAACTCATTTGACTTAATCTTAGAGACGAATGACTAAAATTAGGTCTAGTTCTTAGGTGTGTTGAACTTTTTCATTGATTTAAAAAATGAAAAATCTAAGTTTAAAAGTGCAAGGAAATGATCTCTAAACTTTTAGAATCATAATTTCAAAATTTCTAAGGTTGAGAATTGTTAATAGTCAATTGCCATTAAAGCTATAATTGATTATCCTTACCAACAAAGATCGATGCCACTCAATAGTCGACTACCCATGAGAATATGGTTGACTATCTGTAATAACCAAGGCTAGTGTCACTTTGACACTACTCAATAGTCGACTATCAATTAGTTATAGTTGACTATGCCTCATAGGCAATACTAGGTATTGGCTAGGGATGTTTATAGTTTGACTAATCGAACTATGTGCCTATTTTCCAAATTGAACTAGCACCACCGATTTTTGGAAAACCATGATTGAAATTGTATTGAAGCTAATTAGTTAACTGGTTGTTTGGTTCAATTTTTGACCAATTTAGTTCATCAGGCTTTTAATTTTTTATATTTATAATATATATATATATATATATAATAAAAATAATATATATACATACATACATACATACATACATACATATATATATATATATATATATATATATATATATATATATATATTTTTATATATAATGCATGTATATTCATTTATAATATATAGATACTACATACATACACACACTGGAATGTTTGGTCAACCATTTGTTTTTTATATTGGTTAATTAGAACCAAATTGGTTTTGTCGCTCCTAATACTCAACTTTTAAGAGGAAGTAGTCAACTTTTAAATAAAAGAGACTATGTGTAGTAATAGACTACCAATTCATGATAGTTGACTACTTGGCGAAAAATCTAACCATTTGATGGCTCAATGACTTTTTCCTCTAGTAAGTATTTATTTTTTTTTGGGAATTTGATTTCTAAGTTTGGTTTAATCCATTCCTAAGAAATCTATAATGTTACTTGCTCTCAAGCACTATGAATCAATATTTTTGGATTAAAAAATGAGCTTGAATTGTGAAAATTATCAAAATGAAAAAAAAAAAGAACATTTTGAGCAAGAGTATTTTAGGAAATAATAGTTTTTTGAGCTTAATCAATTTATACAAGCGAGAAAAGCTTGTATAGCCTTTTGGCTTATTCGTTTTTTTATTAAGAATTCTTAAACTACTTCTTTAAGCGGCTGAACCTATAGCATCGTTGCATAACTTTTGCATTTTATATAGTTTGCTTGTATTAGTTTCATCAGCTTGTCAGGAAGGCAATTTTATTGTATTTGTGTTTTACATTGTTTATTATCTTGTTGTATTTGTATCTGTGTAAATACAATCAATGTTTGGTTGGTACTTACAAGCCCAACTATTCAAGTTTGGTTGACACCCACAAGTTCAACCATTCAAGTCTTGTTGGCACCTGGAAGTCCAACTATTGGAAGGATTTGTAGCACCCAAAAATCCAATTAATTTAGTGAAAATTCTCAAGAGGTTGCCTAAGCAGATGACATAGGATTAGGTTTGGTCGGACCTCTATAAATCCCTATATGTATTACTTTGTGCAATTGATTTTTTTTATTTGTTTATTTATCTTGTTAATTGCATCACACTACATTGTACACACAACCTTCCATTCCATCAAATTTTGCATTCATAGTTTTAAAAGGTCTTAGTTGGGGGAAAATCTTTTAGAACCCAATTAACCCCCTTCTTGGGTTAGGTTATTTAGGAAACAATAATGATACATCTCCAGTTTTAGTGTTGTCACAAAATATATAGTTTCATTGCGTGTGACTACATGATTACAAGCAATGTGTGTTTCTAAAACATCTCATTGTGTCATATACAAAAATGCACTTGTGTGTGCATAGGATATACAATATCAAGTTTCTATATCTCCTTTGCTAAGCTCTTACATATAACATAAATCAAGTCTTATAATTTTCCAATGTGCAACAAAGTACAAATTATAAAAAGAGAGAAAATAAAAGACAAAACAAGAGTTTTAGTGGGAATTATGAAAACCACTTTTAAAGTGCAAGTATAATGTGCTTAACTACGTAATTAATTAATCAAACACCTATTGAATTTAATTTCTAATAAGATTAAGATCCAACAATTCCCTACTTTAATTGATTAATTACATAGTTCCTATCAACCTACATTATTATGAATACATGAAAGTGCTTTCCAATTTAAACCTTTAATTTGTACAAGTATTTCAAAATCTTGTCAAAATTATTAGTGGTAAATTTTAAACAAAATACTCTAAAGATAGACCTGAAACACTTATATGCATAATAACATCACATAGATGAAATTTCATTATATATTTTTTTTTACTTAATATTTTAGAATTTCATAAAGAGTATAACTCAACCTCCTTTTGTAATGGACAACACTAATTATTATTTATTTTAAGGGAAAATTTTTTAAAGAACCCCTATGGTTTAGGAAATTGACTAACTCTACCCTTACTATTTACATATTGTCTTAAAGTATCCCCGAGTTTTTTGACAATTTTTATTGTCGTTAAATATTGATGAAAAGAAGAAAATGTCAAATTTTCCCTCTATTATTTTTAAAATTTTCAAAATAAAACCCAATTGATGAAAACATAGTAGAAGATGAATGATATCAGGGCTGACAACCGCCCAAAACCCTAAGCTCCTGTCTCTAGTGTATACACCCTCCTTCACTTGATCATGTTATCCCCAAGCCTCCCCTTTTGCTAAACAACATTGTTGTTCCTATTGCCACCACTACACCCATGATCCTCCTCGCCTCTCTGTATTGTAATCCTAAATCCTAACTTCATTCCATGTGACCACAGACAATATTGTACTCTATTTTTTTTTTCATTTTTTCCTCTCCCAATCTCTCATCATTCTTCAGCAGAGCATAGAGAACAGAATAGGATAATATTGACATAGACTTTTTGGGAACTTGAAGCAATGTCTATATTAGAAAATGGAATTTCTGAAAAATGAAAGAGAACAGTGAGACAAAAGAAGGTGACAGATAGGTGACACTAAAGAGGATTGAAGCAAAATCATGGATGAGGATTCATGTAGAAGTCTGCTTTTTCTTTGTATCTCTAGTGGTGTGTTTGGAAAGCATGAATTAACGACTACCTTCGGGCTTGGGGAAGGTTTGATTGCTCTAATGGGTCATTATGATATTTTCCCTTTTTAGATCACCAAATCTAGTTTAGAGACCAAGCTCTTCACAACCCTTACCTTCGATTCAGGTTTCTGCAAGACTAGCTAGTTCCTATCCCTATGCCCTACGAGACTAGCCATTGATGCAATTCACTTTCATTGTTGGAGACTCAACTAGGCCTTTAACGAAATTCTTCCCGATTTGAGGTGGTCTTGGAAGAAGCAAAGGATCGACTCCTTAGATAAAATGAACCGATAGTTGTTCTTTGACGAAAGAAGAGGAAATCTTAAATTTAAATAGGTTCAGAACAAGACATATTATTGGATGCCATGGGGTCAAACATCGTTTCTAATAGATTTAATGTTGTGGACTTTGTGGGCTGATAAGGTTTGAAGCTAGTCTACTTTGTCATTCTTAAGTTGAGATCAAAATGTTCTAAACTACATATTTTCATACACATCAGATTACTGTAATTCTTAAAGATGGCCAATAGCATGAAGGTGACATTCTAGTTGGGGCAGATGGAATCTAGTCAACAATACGTTATTTTCCTCCTATATCATTTCATCTAATATCAAATTCTTTCCGTTAAAACAAATATAATTCCTCAAAATGTTCCATAGATTCAGAAATTCATAATGAATAGTAAGAGAAGCGGATGGGTCAAAAAAGGGGATGATGTTTGCGTGGGTTTAGCCATTAATAACATTAAAAAGCAACGCTTTAAATGCTGAATGACCTGGCACCAAGACTGAAAGTTTGAAATAGTTGACATCTATGAATTGGGTGGATGTCTGGATTTCCCTTATTTTTCTTTTATTTTTGTAAAGATACCCAATTATTGCAATAGAAAAATTAGTGTAATCAACACTTAGGAGATGCAACTTTCCCGTTGCTCTTGAAGAAACTTTACTGATTTCTATCATCAGATTTAGCACTGCACCACATGGTGATTCCATATACATCAATAGCTCCCTTGTTGGAATAACCCTAGCCCATTACGTCTACAACAAATGCAGCGCCCTTACCTCTACCACTTCCGCAACAACAACAAGTTCTCCTTTAGTCACTAACCTTGGCAATAGAGTGGACTTAGAAGTGGGTTCCATAGGGGTACTTTAAGAAATTTGCCCTTATTTTGATGGAAAATTTTTCAATTTCAGTGTTGATAGTAACTTGTTGTTATCCATTAATAAAAGACTAACAATTTTAGTTTAGGTTGGATTACCATTACCGATAATTAAATAAAATGTATCAATTCCATCGCTTTTGTTGTCATTTTTACCAATTCTTTAGGTAATCTTTAATAAGAGGATCGACCAAGTTTTTACTTAACCTTACATATGATATTGTAACAATTCCATCATGAATTAATTGTTTACATATTCATGTCTTAGACTTATACGCCTAAACTTACCATTGAGTTGCTTTACTATTATAGTAAATGGAAATTGAAGGTATGGGGCTAAGTTATAGTTTTGTATTTAACAATAAATCTCTAATCCACTTAACAACCTTCCTATTAGCCACCAAGGCTATGAGAATTTGGATATATGTCATGGTTGAGTAATATATATAAGTGTGTTTTTTGGATATTCAAGAAATCATATACCCTTACCAATGATAAAAATTCATCCAAATGTAAACTTATTATCTTCCTTATTGATAATTTAACTCACATTAGTGTGCCCTTCTAGTACGACTAGATAATCATTATGAAATAACACAAGTCCTATAAACCTTCTAAGGTATTATAGGACTCTTGCAATTTCTTTCCAATGCTCTACACTAGAATTTCTTATAAATATAGTTAATTTACAAACAACATAAGCAATATTAGGTTTAGTACATAGCATAGCATATATTAAATAGCCAATAGCACTAAAATATTCAAATTATGCTACTGTTCTATCAGAATTTTCAACTAACTTTTATACTAGAATCATAAGGAGTGATATATTCTTTAAATCCAAAATGCTTGACTTTCTCAAGTATTTTCTCAATGTAATATGATTAGCTTAATGCAAAACCCTCATTTTATTTTTTAATTTGAATTCCCAATATGATGTATACTTCTCCTAGATCTTTCATCTTGAAAATAGAAAACAAATGTTTCTTAGTTACATTAATTCCAAACATATTAGTTCCATTTGTGAGCATCTCATCAACAAAGAGGCACACAATCACACCATACTTCTTAGTAAATTTTAAATAAAAAGCATTTATCAACATTATTATGTTTGAAACCAAAAGACATAATGTTTAAATCAAATTTCTCATGCCACTATTTGGGTGCTTGTTTTAAACCATACAATGATTTTACTAATTTATAGATTTTCTTTTCATTTCTATGAATTCTTCATTTAAATTACTATATAAGAAAATTGTTTTAACATCTATTTGATGAACATACAAGTGATAAATAGATATTAATGCTAAGAGTGTTTTTATAGAAGATATTCTAGCCACCAGTGCACAAGTGTCAATGTAATCAATGGTTCCTTTTAATTGAATCTCTGGCTATCAATCTAGCCTTAAATGTTTTTGTAGAATGACCAATGTTCTATTTTCTTCTAAATACCCATTTACACATGTTTGCTTTTAATCCCTATGGAAAATCTACTAATACCCGTGTGTTATTAAAGATTTTTGAGTCCATTTCATCATTTATAAATTTTTCCTAAAAGGCAACATCTTTAGAAGTTATAGACTTATTATAGGTTTTAGGGCCACTCTCAATATTTAATACAATGAGTATTTTGTTTAGCCTCTATGAGGAACACAATTGATTGACAAAAAATAAAATTAGAATTTAAATGTTTTTCTTTTCTTTGTCTCTAACTTTTTCTAGGTTCCACCATAGGATTTATAGAAATTTCATTTTCTCTCAGTTTTATCATTGGTAACAAGTTCTAGAATTTGAAATTCTATTTTAGTTTTTTTTTTATCATTTTTTATGGTTTGAAAACATAGTTTATTTTTAAAGAATTCAACATATCTCAAGTTTCAATTATTGTATAAAATTCTTTTTATACTTAATAATTACATAGCATTTTTTAAATTATTGTAAAATTTGCTTTTCAATTTTATTTAAAGGTTATTGTTTATTTATGGTTTTTTCAATACCATTATAAATTTTATTTGCAATTTTATTATATTATTTTTATATTTTATTCCAATTCTAATATTCCATTACACTTTTTCAATTTATTTTTTACTTTGTATTCATTATATTCAAATAATTAAAACTTTTGATTTTTTTTCAATTTGTTGTCTATTTTGTATTTTGTTAAGTATTTTTTGTTAAATTTTTTATTTTCCCAAAATTTGTATGTTCTTTAGACTTTACTTAGAAAAAAATGAAAAAAAAAACAAGAAAAAATCAAGAATTGGCCTGACACAGGCTTGCTTGGGCTCATACTATGGGCTATGCCAGGCCTGACCTTTTAGGGATTTCGGGCTAAGCAAGCATGACCCACTCAACCCCAACTCCATTCTTCAATTTTATAATTCTTCTCTCTTTATTATATATGCTTTGTTGTTGCTCGACCCTTTTACCCAATTTAGAAAATTTTCCCTTATTTTTGCTTTCCCTGTCTTTCTTTTCTCCAACATTGAAACCTTCATCCTCCCCTTCTTTATTTGAGGTCCCCAAGATAGTTGGAGAAGTAGAAGTAGTAGAACTCACCTCTGTGTTTAAACGACTGACTACCTTGAAAGCTTTCAAACTAGGCAAGAATTGTTTCAAGTTCTCCACCATGAGTCTGGATCTTTTGACCACAACACATTGTTGGCCACGTGCATCTAGTTTTACCTTAGGGAATATTGGTGATGTAAAGTACAACTAGTGTTCCTGATGTGTGGCAAGATAAACGTGGCCAGTAATGTGTCATGGTCAACAAATCCAAACTTGAACTCCTTCAGCTATTATTCCCCCACCCAAGCCTAATTAGGGATGTTCATAACAAGACCCAAACTGACCAAACCGACCAACCCGGTCCGATCCAACCCGAGTTGGTTAGTTTTTCTACAGTATTGGTCGGTTTCGGGTTACAAAAAACATAAACCGATAGTTCGGTTCGAAGCCAAAACCAAATCGACCCAAACTGACTTAGATATAAATTATATATAATATATTTCAGATATATTATATATATATCTGATATATTTCAGTTTTACTATATATATTTCAGCTTTATTTCAGAAATATACCTATTATATATAAAATATTAGTTTTAATCCATCAAATCATTTTTAATTTTCAAGCATCCAGCCTTTGCTTTGTTAGACTTGAATCCTTTGCCGCTCACACTGAGAGAATCATTCACAAAACCGACCTAAACCGATTCAAACCGACCAGGTCGATTTTACTTAGTATTGGGTCGATTTCGGTTTCATTTCTAGGTAAACCGATTAGGTCGGGTCAATTGGAAAAACACCAGTAAACCAATCCAACCCAACCCAACCCAACCTGTGAACAACCCTAAGTCTAATCTTCTAGCAATTAAATGAGATACCACAACTAAGCTATTATGGTTTTTTTCTTGGGATTTTGAAGAGGCGCTTCCTCTCCCATCTCTAAAGTTCCTTAGGTTGTAGATCTTCATGACATAGGGATCCCTTCCCAGGGTCTCCTCCAATTGTTACAATATTCCTACCCTCCTCAAATTTTGTCATAACCCATACCTATTCATCCTTCAAAGTTCCCTGCCATCTCCTTTTCTTTCTGATGTTCTAAAATCTCAAGCCCTTTGATCTAACCCTAGAATTTCCAAAAATACCCCTTAGACTCTGCAACCTCTTGTTCTTGTTTCTCTCCTTGAAACTTCTAATAAGTTTTTTTTTTTTTTAATAAGTGATCCCCACCCCTCTCTTTCCTTTTATAATTACCCACTATTGATTGTTTCTCACCTTCCCCCAACTCTTGGGCTTCCACCGATTTACTTAGCTCACCGCGACATAGCCTTCATCCCCATTTCATTCTTTGACTTTCAAAACTACAACATCACCCAATATCTCTTGTTTCTTACCTTCCCACTAGCTTTTCTGCCCAACTCTTGGGCTTTTACCAATTTACTTAGCCACCTGCGACATGGCCTTCATCCCCTAGTCTTCTTAGTCTAAGTTCTTCCACATTTCATTCTTTGACTTTCAAAATTTAAACCTCACTCTCTTCCCTCTCCTTATGACTCTTCACCTCTTTTCCCCTCAATCTCTTTTCCTCCATTCTCAAAAATTTCTATCTAATTTGACCATTTAAAGGTTTCAATGACTATTGCTATTAATGTAAAGCCTTTTAACAAGTTGGGGGAAATTTGAATCATTTTCAAAGAAGATAAAATTCATCCAACATCTAGCAAATGGTCATTTGCTTTCAAATCCTCTATAAATTGAGGTATTTAGCTTGATCCAAAAAGACATGAAAGTAAGAGCAAAGTTTTGAACCAAGGCTTGTGAAAAACAACCTGTGCATAACTTGTACATATTCTATATAGTTGTTTTTCAAAGAGAAGAAATTAGAGGTGGAGTCTTTAATTAGGAGGAGGAAGAGATCCCTGTGCTTTATCAATTTTATAGGTGAGCCTTGTTTAAGAAGTCGTTGAGATTATTCTTGCCCAACTATTGGGATCTTCCTTCCCGAGTTGATCATTTGTGAACTCTAGCAACTAAGTTAGTTTGAGTTGTTTTGTTTATATATGGCTATTGATAAGCTGTTCTTGCATGTAAACCTACTCTTGTGTTGATTAAGATAGTAGTGAAAATTTTCTTCTTTGCATTGATCTTGGTCTCCACCATGCATCAAACTTGAACTCCTTGATAATGAATTCTCCACCAATTCTCCCAATGAAAAACGAAAGAAAAACCTAAATTTCTAATTCTTACATTGGAAAAAATCCTAATACAACTTGCTTAAAAAGAAAAACAAAAATTAATTACAAACAACACAAGACATAGGAAATTGTCTTATGTGCTTTCATTTAGAATGAAACAAAATTAATTTGATCACCACCACTTTCCAGCCATTCAACCATTGAATCCAACACAAGATATCGTTAAATTACAATAGAAATAAATTGAAATTATTCAGACCATATGCCCATTAATATGAGAACTTAATTCCCAAAATAAAAAGGAAACTAGCCAAATTGGATAGAACTATTCTAAACATTTTGGACCAAGAATCAAACCAGATTAATTTCAGTCCTAGATCAGAACATAATGCTTTGAGTGTTATGTGGACTGATTTGAGCCCCAAGGAGAAATTGAAACTTCCAACAATAAACAATTTTCTTCTAGGATTATTTAATCAAATTTGATGTCTAGATCAAAGTGGGAATGTTACTTGATGTCGATACCATAATTACATCTCCTAAAGTGGTGATACCAAAATTCAGTTGTAAACTGAAGATGGCACAACAAAATAGCAAGAACTTGATCATGTATTTCTTTGTGAATCAATGTGCTTTCCAATTATTCTTGTTGAATGCAGTTGTTAATGACTTGATAAATCTATAGTTTTTGCTGAAAAATCAAGAGAAAAGAGAGAGAGCTCTCCTTTTGGCCTTAGTCAAACTAGGGTTTGGAGGTAGGAGAATTGATGATGATTTCTAGGATAATCTCTTATACTCTATCATATATAGAGCTAGAGTCTTTTTCAATCCTACAAGGGTTTCCAAATCAAATTTCCAACATTAGAAGTTTCTAACTAGGAAACAATTCTAACCAGAATTTTGAAAAATCCAAACCATTCCCAATTCCATCCAAACTATCCAATTATCCAATCTCCTAGTAATTAAAACAAAGTATGTGACTAATTTTGGAATTGGATTAACATTCTCGAGTTATTTTAATTCATTATTTCAAATAGATAATTTTACCCGAATATTGTATGGCATGAGACCCAATAAATTTTCACACTAAATCATGTGGGTTCAAACCATGTAATAAATTAAATGGGCCGAATTCACTAGTTAAACCTTGTGAACCACCCACCCAATCTTATTGGACTTGGAATTGGCCCAACACATAATCATAAGTGGGATATGGGTTTCAACCACCCTATGAACCCCAAAACAAGTGGTTTAATATGAGAAATAAGTCTAATCAAGTTTCATCCTAGAAGACGTTTTCTCTTAACCTTTCAACCTATAATATCTATATATCGTCCATAGGGAATGTCCTCTTCCCTATATGTGAAATGCAATGTCACACACTCTGCTTGAATGGATCCTATGATTAATTTTTTTTTTGCAAAGCATTTCATTAAATAAATTATTTATAAATATAAATACATTTTGCAAATTGACTCCAAAACATTTTGAAATTCCATTTTGACAATTTTTGGTTTCCATCAGAGAGTGTAAACTAGGATATTATCTTTGTTTGAAAAAGTGGTTGATCATGTTACAATTATCACCCACTCAAGTGCTATTCCAAATTGCTCCAATGTACCTAGGTATTTGACCTTTAGAGGATTTCATGAGTTGGTACACCAAAAGAAGCCTAATCCAACAACTAATATAATACCATTATTATAAAGTTTAGGGTTAAGTTCAACTTTTCAATTTTGCTCATCTATGTCTAAACTCGAAGGCATAATTAGAAATGGTCCATGTTCAGTATTTCAACAAACACCCACTGATTATACTTTTGGTCTTACCCTAGTAGTTAAGATAAACTGCTCCACCAATTCTGTAGTATAATAGTGTCATCCTTGACATGATAAACTTCTAAAGTTTATCTAATGGTTGAAAACATTCTAAACTAACATAAGTTTCATGAATATCCTATTTAAGGGGCAAAACATTGAAACATATCAAAACACACATGAAACAATATTGTTCTAATTTTATTTATAAATAAATGTTTAATTACATCAACTTGATTAGAGCTAAGGGCATACATTGTCTAACAATGATGACTATTACCTCTTATGGTATGCTTTCCATCTCATTGGGAGCTCAATTACACATTTCTAAGAATGGATTAATCCATTCCAATAGATCTCTAATAGTTATATGCTCTCTACCACTACAAATCAATGGTTTTGGAATGATGAATGTTAGCACCTAAATTTTGCTCAATACCTTCTTTGACCCATATCATACATTCTGTATGCCTGATCGGACCACGCCAATCACTTTAAAATATGTTAAAACCTTAAGAACTCAAATTTTATCCCAAATGCTCATAAATCCACCATTAAATCTATATGATTCCCTCTCGATGGTCTTGATTATGCCACAACACCATACTTGATCCCTGACCAAACTCCATCACATGAAAAAAATCCTTAAATAACCAATCACACAAAATTTCAACCTTAAATTCTTGAATTTATCCAATCATTTATCAGAGATTCCATTTTGACGCGTATAACACTATGACGCTCCTTGAACCTAAAACCCATGATCTGCACATACCTAACACAGTCAAATTCTTCCAATAACCTCATAAGCCCAATCCATACCTACCCACCAATTTTATCCCAAAATTTTCTTGTTTGACCCAACATCAAGCCTTTTTTTTTTTCCGTTTTGACGAATCTTATTGATCAAAAGCTCAACTATCATGAGTCCCCATCATCCAAACCTTATTTAACTAATCAGACCCCGCCACCATGTTTAGAGACCCAAAAAATCCCAACACATCAAGTTTCACATCCTAATTCAATTGTTTTACCGTTAAACAAGGAAGACGCTATTTTGATGCATCAAATTGAATCACCACATCAGCTATCCAACCTAGGATCTTAAGAGGGTGGGGACTGACGTAAACACCTTACTTGACCCCATTAAAACACCTGGACCAATGAATTCAAGCTTAATAGGCTTAAAAATCTCAAAATACCAAACAAACCCCCACTTGAAACTAAGAAAGGACAAAACCATTTAAAAGTTTATCAAATTAATGTTTTTTGCCATTGGCAGCCCCAAATACGGGGCTGCAATGTCCGGCATGCCCCAATCCCTCATTGGATGCATGGAATCCATAATAAGCACAGCAAACTTGAGAAAATTTGTTGCACAAAGAATGAATGGTCAATTTAGGCCCTTCTCTCTCAAAACTCTTGCCTATTTCAGTGAAAGAGATCTACGAAATCACAAACATTGTAGCTAAACGAATTAGACCCACCTCCCTCCCTTTTCCTCTATAAATAGAGGCCCAACTCGAGCTTGAGGGGGGAGGAGAGGAGTAGTTTCCCAACCTCCGTAATACACCCATTCTGCTTAAAATCTTGAAATCTCTGAAGCCAAGCTCAAGCCTTATCCCCTGTTTTCCAAACTTAACACTAGAAATGCTCAGCCTAGGTCCGTGCATTGCTCAATTTTTGTTTGAAGTCCTTTTATTTGTAGGAAAATTTGTTTCAAGGTTATACACGAGAGGTAAGCATCTCATTCTACTATCTCTTTGCTTTTAGTTTAGTTTTAGATTGCTTAAAGTCCTAAAACCCTAGGAAACTTGCATCCCTAGCTTCCTCTAGATTGAGAAAAAGAGGTAGAGAGGCGAGGATTTTAGGGAAACTAGTACCTAAGACCAAAGTTCAAAGTATTGATACGTATCGCCCCGTATTAGCCGATACGTATCGTGCTGATGGCCTACTGATATGCCCCTCTAGGGGTTGTATTGGATCAACCACCAGTTCAAAGGGTAGCTGGGCCTTAAACGAACCCCACTGAATTGGTTTCAAAGAAATAAATAAAACGTAAAAAAAATGTACCGACACAGGTCGATACGCCGGCTCGTGTCAATATTTAGAACCTTGCCTTAAACCCAATAACATCACCCTAAATCAATTCTAGGAGAAGTTGAGAACGTTTGTGCTAGATTTCAGGAGCTTTCAAAAATCCTGTTAATTCGTTCTTCACTAGAATTTGAGCTCAAATTACTCTTGTAATGGGTTGCAATAGCAGCTTGGAGAGAGGAGTGCTTAACACATTCCCTCTCCCAATCTTTGAGACCCTAAACCTTTCGGTTCAGTGCCCTTCCCATGAAGGATGGAGTCACTATCGAAGAGCTAAAGTTGAACTTTCAAGTCTGAAAATGAGGGCCCATTTTCTTTAAAAAAATGGGTGGCGACTCCATCTCTTTAAGCCAGCCATGAGCTTCCTGGAGCTCACAACGAACATAAGAACTTGAATTAATGTTTTCTTCTAAGAAAAAGATAGAATTTGTGAACAAGAGTTTCCTTTAAAAGAATATATTTTTTAGATAAATTAGTTGTATAGTAAGAAAATTTAGTAGCCTCTTGTCTTAACTGCTTCTCACTAAGATATTATTGAATCTCTTCAAGAGCTTGAGCCTATAGATATTGTGGATACTCTTGCATTGATATTGTTTGCTTTGTATTTGTTATTGTTAGCTTGTTATATATTTAGAGGCATTTGCTTTGTATTTGAACTTTACATTTTTATATTTGTTGCCATCTGTGCCTTTTAGTTTGAACATCATTTTAAGGTTTGGTTAAAACCCACAACCCAATTGTTCATGTTTGGTTGACACCTGAAAATTCAATTGGTTTAGGTCTTGTAGGCACAAGAAAGTCCTATTGGTTGTAAGATTTGGCTGACACCAGAAGCCCAAATTGATTTTAATGGAATTCTCAAGAGGTTTTTTAGGAGAGGACATAGGCTTGAGTTTGGTTGAACCTCTACAAAACTCCTTATGTACTTTATATTTCTATAATTTTTTTCTTTACTTGTCTATTTCATTTATTTGATTGTTTAATTACTTGCATTACATTGATTAACACACACACACACAACCTTTCGTTCCATCAAGTTTGCATTCATTGTTTTAGAATGCATTAATTGGGGGAAATATTTTTAGTAGCCAATTCACCCCCTTGGTTTAGGTTAACTAGTTAAGAGTGTTGTCATGGTAGCATCTTTTAATTTCTTGCTTCCTTGGCATTAAGAGTGTTCCATCATTTGACTTAGGTGGCGTTTGATAAATCTGAAATCTGAATTATGAAAAGTTAAAAATATATTATTGGTGTATGAAATCTGAAAAGAAGCATATGTGCTTTTCTACTTTTTAGAGGCTCTGGATCCATAAGTTTGTTTGTTTTGGATCAATCCTTTACCATCCGAAATTCACTAATTTTACTATTGTACCTCTAGAACATACTATTTGGAAATGTTGAGTTCAATTTGCATTATCTCATAAAAAATAATTTTTAACTTCAAAATAATATTGAAACAATATGAATAAAAAATAATAAATTAATAAAAAAAATAATTAATAAATGAAGCAATTAAAATTAAAAAAATAATTAATGAGCATAAAAATATTAAAATAATTAATAACTAAAACAAATAAAAATTAAAGTATTTTTTTAAAATTAATGAAATAATTAAAAAATCTTGATAGACAATTTTTAAAATTAAAAAAATAATTAATCATCGTCACTAAATTTTGCGTTATAGTCACTGCCGATTAAATCATCATCATTAAATGGTGAATTATGGTGATAGACAACTGAATGTTCGTTACTAAAGTACAAAATCTTGTTATATAGTGATGGGCAATTGTCATCTGTCACAATTGATTAACTTATAGTAACGAATGACTTAATCATCGTCACTAAATGTTGAATTATAGTGACGGACAATTGAACCATTGTCACTAAATGGCGAATTATAGTGACAGACAATTAAATATTTGTCACAAAATCATAAAAGTTGATTTATAGTGATGAATAGTTTAATGTCAATCACAAAATCTTTATTTATAGTGATGGGTAATTAGGTATCTGTTACAAAATCTTTATATTTAATAGCGAACAATTAATTATTTTCACAAATTAAAATCATCTTCATTTTAGGACATTTTTTGTGGCGTCATTTTCTCATAATCATCGATTAAATGTTATTATGTTTAAAATAATATAATGAATAAGACATTTGAATTGTTTAATTAATATATCTGAACAATAGTCAATAAGTTAAAATTTTAGATATTCAAAAAAAAGTTTTAGTAAAATTTCATTTAAGTTCTACATATGGGGAAACTCTTAGGTCAAGTTTCTATAGACCATTAATTACTTTTAATGTTGTAATTGCTTGATTGGCCCATACATTATGCTTAATAATAATTATGGGGCTTAGCACTCGAACTAGCAAGCCAATTAAATAATAAATTATATGAAAAAAGAAAATATTAAATGTTAACTACTTTTATAATCAAAATTATAGAAAAATATGCATTTTTTTTTTCTAAATTCATAACTATAGTATACCATAACTATATATATTGAAAAGTTTGAACCCAACACTAACTCCAAAAGTTTAGGTTGCATTAGGTTTATGGTTGAGGGTTCAATAACTTCATTTGGGTTAGGTTGACCTCAACTCGTCCTAATCTAAGGCTACCCAATAAGGGTGAATTTAAGCCAAGCTAAGTCGAATATCTAGCTATTCGATCATGGTTCGCCAAAAAACCATCAAGCTCAAGTGATTCGAGGTAGAGATTTGAGCTAAAATTTGGTTCAACTTAAAAGCTCATATGTTCAAGCTCAGCTCAGCTTGAGCTCAAATATGAGGCAAGCTTCCTATAAAAAATAAAAAATCATACATATAAAAGTTAGTTTTATTATACATATAAATATTTAAGAATTATAAAAATAATTTATTGTCATATATATAATATTTATTATAATACACAAAAATAAAAATATTACTATACATATAATAAAAGTTATTTATTAACATATGTATGTATGTATAAGCTCGATTAAGCTTGTGAGCCTCATGAGTTGAGCTTTATTAGGACTGAGCCCCGCTTTACTAGCAAACATGCCTATATATTGGGCTTGAGCTTGGCACGAAGCTCGATTTAGACCGAGTGGAATTGAACTTTTCACAAGCCAAGCTTGAATAGCCTGTGAAAAGATCGATTCATTTCCACCCCTACCACCCTAGCCTAGCTTACACTCCTACTCATAGGAGTGGAAATGAGGTAGGTTTGGGGTAGGGATCATATTCCCTATCCTTGACCTTGATTTTGAAATAAATCCCTATCCCTTGCTCCGATCCTCATTGGGGATAAAAGTTGTCCTCCATCTCTGATCCTTGATAGAGAAGGGTTCCTTGCAAGGACCTGAATCTCATAAATTTTTTAATTAACACTATTTTTTGAAAACTTAATATACTTAAAATAAAAGAAAATTTTAAGATATAAATAATATTTGAAATATATATATATATAATCGAGGCCAGGGCAGGGTGGGGACTTCATTCCCCACCCCAACCCTAACCCTAGTCGAGGATCCCTATTAATACCCATCCTGTCCTTACCCTATCAAAGCAATTCCCATTTCTGTCCTAACCCTACCAAAGCAATCCCCATCAAGACCTAATGTTGGGTACTGATAGGGATGGGGAAATTGACATCCCTGCATAATCATGATTCGATACATTAATTAATGAAATATTATTTTAATCAACAGCTTTTCTATTATTGTATATTTAATTATTAATTATTAATATTTTATTATTTAATTATCTAATTAGATAATTAGCTAATTTATTGACATTAATAAATAGTTATTGTCTATATTATTTATATATGTTAAAAGGAAATGCATATATAATCATAGCCTATTCTTTCAAGCTTTGAAATCTACTCATGTGAGTAGATGAACACTCTTATGTGCTTAGAAGCACTCTAGTTAGTTCTACACGTGCGAATAAATGAAAAAATGAAGAAAAATGAGAAAACCTTTATTATTTAAGTAAATTAATAATAAACAACAATAATAAATTAAATATGAATAACCAATGATAATTAATTAATTAATAATATTTATTTAATAATGAAAAATAATATTGCCAATTAAACTATATTACTTAATTTCGTAAATAAATTATTAATAAAGTATTAGTTATCAAATATATATAAAAAATTATTAATTATTCTTTAATTAATTAATAATTATTTATTAATGAAATAAAGTAATACTTAATTAATTAATAATTCTATGTGCTCCATGGGCCAAAGGCACCTTGGCTCACCCATTTTACCAAAGAAAAGATTTTGCCTCAAAATATAATTTTTAGCTTTGTATTTATGAAATATGAAAAACTACATAAAATATAAATTAGACCGATATATATTGTGACAACAATATATATGATGTGTATACTTATATAAATTAAACCATGTGTGTGTATACTTATATGATGTGGCATGGTTTGACCCATTCCATCTAAATCATCAAACTTGTGACAACAATTCAAAGGCAACAATGATTAGTCCTCTAGGTTGATTTTGAAGACATTGATCCCAACCACTCCATCTAAAGATTGAGGATCATTGACTACGATAATCTAATAATCTTTACTTGCAATTTAGGTATGAAGACTAGACCTGTTCACCGGTAGCCCAAACGGGCTAGCTTGGCCCAACCCGATCTAAGTTGGGTTTGGATAGGATTTTAGGCCCGCGAGCTCGACCTCGGGTCTAAAACATTGGGCTCAACCTTTTTCGGGCTGGGTTCGGGCTTTCTCAAAAAAGCCCGGCTTGAGCCCGAGCCTGACTTAATAATGTATTATATAATAAAAATATATTTTATTTAATAATATATATATATATATATATATATATATATATATATATATAAGTGTATTGAGAGAGCTACTTCTACGGTGATTGAGCTGCATTTAGAGAGCTACTTCCAAAAGCTAATTTAAATGAAAATATAAGTGTACATGGGGTCAATTTAGGTGTATTATTTGGACTTAAACTAATTGATTTTGAACTAATTATATAAAGAGCCCATTTGGGATGGCTTCTTCGAGTTACAATAGCTTCAAGGACCTCTATTTGGCTTTTTAGATTTTTTCAAAATTGGACTTCACAATTTTGTAGATTTCTTGACTTATACAATGCCAAAAGTCACTGCATGAAAGATGATGTAGGCGCACATGGCAGGCCCAATGACATAGGCGCACATGGAAGGCCCAAGATGGTGATATGTGGCACAGGCCGGATCGCATCTTGGCCGTTTGCTTATAACAAACTCCAGGCAGGTTCAAGTATAAATAAATGGCGTCACTCCTTGGGTAAGCTATCTTGGCATTTATTGCTCTAATTTCTTTAACTCCCTGGTGAACTTGTCTGAACTATTCTATTCAGGCCTCGTCAAACCCTTTATATACACACTTACTAACTTGATTGCCAGAATCTCTACCCTTAGGATAACACCGAGATCCTTTAACCTACTTCTTCCTCTACATGTTGGACTTATAGGCCCTCGGCTCTATCAGCCCTCGGACACATCATCAGTAAGCCCTCGTCTACGGAAGTGAAGGTACATTGTTTCCCTCGGCCCATTTTGACAGCAACAAAAACCCTTTCAAATGGGCATAAGGACTTTTCTGAAGCAGTTGATAATATAAAAAAGTAAATACATTTTAAAATTTATGAAGCTTTTGACTCCACTAGCTACAATTCTTGACTACACCGATTCCGCATGATTTATGAATTTCTACAACTCAAGTCAATAAAATCTTTTGAAGGAGTCATCTGCATTGTCGAAAAAACAATTGATGGAATGGCAAAATTAGCCTAGACAAAGAATATTACATTGTTGTATAGATATAGCCAGGTTCATATATGGTGTGAATCCAAACAATGACAATACGATAATTTTATTTGTATCAAGATATATATTCTTAGTTCTTCGTTCCTGATTGCACAGAATCTCGATTTTTTTTATTAGAGATATTGCAGATCACAGAGAGACTAAGTGATGGAAACAAAGCAAGGCCGAGTCGACTGACCTTTTTATATATCAATGTAAGGTCCACTGACCTTTTACAAAAGATAGAGATACTGCAGTTAACATGGTATTCAAAACCGGACTGGATCGGAAAAATCGGGAACCGGTCAGGTGATTGGTTCCAGTTTTCCTCAAAATTGGATTTTCTCCAAAAATCATTGATTTTAGTCAGTAAATTGTTGACCTGGGCAGTTAATCGTTCAAACCGTTTGAACAGTTTTTATCGTTTTTTATTTTTTAATTTTTTTGTCAGAATGGGCCTATCATTTGGTTCAAACAGTCGGACCGTTCAACCTGGTAACCGGACCCCTGACTGGTTCGGTTTTAAAAACCATGGCAGTTACAATTACGCGCATTTTTGTAAATTTGTTCACCCATCTGTGTAATTGTGGAATTGATTTTTTTTTCTATCATAATGCAACACTATTTTATTTCCATAATTGGTTTGTGTTTAATGTAAAAAATTAGACAGCCTACGTTGTCAACAAGGCTCTTCCTGCATGATATATAGTATGTGTTTGGTTCTGTTTACGTTTTTTTTTCATTCAATTTTTGTACTTTATTTGCTTGCAAAATTGAGAAAGGTAATAATTACAATTGTTTATGACAATTAGGCACCACATCAGCATAACAATGAAAAAACGCCTAATTGTTGGGAGAAGTTTAAAAAAAATAACTTCCACAAATAGTAAGTGTGCACAGAAATCAAAGTCACATTTTGCTATTCTTGATGCGTACGGAAGAGCATGAGAGGGGAGCTGCTGAAGTGGTGCCTATGTGGCAGCGTTTATTGAATAAACGCCCATGATTTCAAACACCCTCATAGTTGACAGCTCAAGCTTCGGGCTTGACTTTACATTGTGTCGGGTTTGAGCTTCGGGTCGAACTGATTCAAATTTTGACAAAAACCAAGCCTGAACCCTGCCATGAACAGGTCTAATGGCATGCAAGGAAGCATTATTGACAGCTCAAGCTGTGAAGCATTGACCGCCAAATCTTTCTTGTGCTAGTTCAAATACTACCCCATGCCTAGGGGTGTCAACCGACCGGTTTTGGATGGGATCCAATCCGATCCAAACCTTATCAAATTAGATTTAGACGGTTTGTTATAATTATTGGTTTGAGCCAATCCAATATAAATTGGTCCATGTTCTTATTGGTCTGAATTGGACCTAAACCAAATTTCCAATAATCCGATCATAATGCCAAACCCTTGTCCAATTTGATATCGATCAAATTGAAGTGGCATAAAATCACTTTCACAAAAGCTCTTTTGCAAAAGCAGTTTTATAAAAGCACTTTTATGAAAGCATTTTATAAAAGTACTTTTATGAAAACACTTTTATAAAAGTACTTTTACACGAAATCACTTTTACAAAAGAACTTTTATGGAAGTACTTTTATAAAATCACCTTTATGGAAGTACTTTTACAAAAGTACTTTTATGAAAGCACCAAGGTTCAAAATATCAATACGCTTGATACGTCGGTAGGGGCGTATCGGGTGATATTGATAGTGTTTTTTTTGCTTTTTTTTATTTTTTTTCAAAACCGGTTAAGGGGGTCCGGTTTAAGGCTCCTCCACCCCTTGAACCGGTCAGAACCTCAATACCCTCCTAAAGGGGCGTATTGGGAAGCCACCGACACGACACGTATCGGCCGATACGGGCCAATACTTTGAACCTTGGAAAGTACTTTTATAAAAGAACTTTTACAAAATCACTTTTACAAAAACACTTTTAAGAAAGAACTTTTACGAAAGTAGTTTTGTAAAAGCACTTCTAGAAAAGTACTTTTGTAAAAGTAGTTTTACGAAAACATTTTTACAAAAGCACTTTTATAAAAGCACTTATATGAAAATACTTTTATAGAAGTACTTTTGTAAAAGTATTTTATAAAAGTACTTTTATAAAAGTAATTTTATAAAAGTACTTTTACAAAAGCACTTATACAAAAGTACTTTCATTGAAGTGCTTTTACAAAATACTTTTATGAAAGCACTTTTACAAAAGTGTTTTTTCAATGCCAAAAGGGTATATTTTTGTAATTTTCAGATTTTCTTCATTTTGATATATTTTTATAATTTTTTATATGTTTTGTTTTTTATATAATTTTTTATATTTCATTCTGTTTGGATCAGATCCAATCCAGTCCATTTACATTTTAATGAATTGGATTGGATTTGGACTGAATTGGGTCCAAAACATTTGTAAGTGGATTCACATTGGATCGGATTGGGTTGGACCAAATCAAGATCAATTGACACCTCTACCCATACCCAAAAATACCCAAAAATCCTCTCTTCTTTCTCTTGTCTCTTATCTAGGTACCTCATCATTTGCCTTAGTTCATACTTTCTATGATGCGGTCATAGAACTTATTTGCCACCTCCCAATTAAAAAAGGAAATGGTAGTAAAGGAAATAAAAGGATAAGGTCATGTGATGTTTTAAAATTTAACAAAGGACTTATTTATCTTTGGGAGTCACCACATATGGCACTGTCATAGCTCTACGTTGAAACAACAAAATCAAAGCATTTGATTTATAGGATCTGGGTCACCTGCCAACAAAACATGTTCCACCTAGACCTATTCATGGGTCAGGTAGCCCAACGGCCTGGCCCGACCCCGGATGGGCTTGGACATGTATTTTAGTCCGTGGGCTTGACCTCGGGCCTAAAAGCTTGGCTCGATTATTTTTTAGGTCGGGCTCGGGATTTGTCAAAAAAGCCCGACCTTACCTGACTTTTTATATAATATAAAATATATAATTATTTTTTATAATTTCTAAACCCTAAGTCCCTAACCCGACTAACCCTTTCCCTCTTTTTATCGACTCAGTTCTTAGTTCTCACTCTCAGAATCTTAGTTTATCTATAGCTCAACGAACTAGCAATCTCCGGAAAGTCGAAGTCGAGCATAAGCTAGCAGCAGCAGGCGGCAACCTTTTCTTTTACTTTACCTTCACCGGCGAACTTAGGCATTGGCTTCATCGAGTCATTGATGAACTAGCAATCTCCGACAAGTCAGTGTTGAGCATAAGCTAGCAACAACAGGCTTCAGCGATCTCATCGTTTTTATCATTCTCCATGTGACGAACTAGGCTAGTAGTGGCAGCTGGCGAGTGGCCAGTAGGGGTGCAACTTTTCTGGGTTAGGGTTGGGATTTTGTCAAAATTTCAATAGGCTCAACCCGAAGCTCGATCCCAAAATAGTATAAACTGTTAACTCGGGCCAACCCGACTTGCACCCCTTGTGACAAGGTTCTCTCTCTCTCTCTCTCTCTCTCTGTTATCTTCCCCTCTCTCTCTGTTAGGTCAAGCTCGGGCCCGGGCTTTGGGATTTTTATGAGGGTCGGGCTCAGGCCCAAGTTGTAGGCCTATTGGTTGAGTTGGGCTTGAAAAAATTTTGTTAATGAAGAGTGAAAGCCCGGCGCAAGCGTGGCTCAGCCCGGCCCATGAACAGGTCTAGTTCCACCCTCTACCAATATGAACACATTTCATATATGGCAGGTCATAGTCTCATGGTGAGATGTGTGGTGTTAGATCAAGTTGGTAGAGGGCTGAAAACATGTTCTATGATCTCAATTCGATTTATAGATGTGACCTCACTTTGAATTAAATGAATTGACATCTTGACGGGGCCACAACAATAAATCAAAGGCCTCATTTTTTTTTGGTTTTATGGTATTTGGTGCCATGCACCACTAAACCTCCCCTTGATTCCTTTTCTTCCCGAAGTGGTGTTTGCAGGATTGTGTCACTATTGGAACAAACCAGCTAATACACCAATGAGCCACCTCTTGGTGAACGGCCACAATAGAGATGATGATTATGTGTTTGGTATAGTTTCCGTCTATCAAAACTAAGAAAAATACTTAATAAATCGTTTATTGACAATTAGGTGCCACTAGGAGCCATTAGGCACCACATCAACGGAATAATAAATAAATGCTCAACCGTTGGGAGAAGCGTTAAAATGAAGATTTCCCAACAGTTGGTGCACATATAAATCAAAACCCATTTTTGTGAATATCAATGTGTATGAATGAACATGATGAGAAAAATGCTGATTTGGCGATGGCATAACTGCACTTTGATAAATTCCTATCATGAAACATCCACAAAACAAAACACACGCTAAAGAGTGAATGGCCACAAGATTGCTGCCCTCCATAACTCTAGATGGAGAGAACATCAAACTCCCTCATGACCTCCAATGAAACACAAACACAATGGAGATTATGATTAAAAATAGTTAATGTGTTGTTTCAAATTTATTTTCACTACTAGTGTGTTGGTGTTTCACTGGGGCATCACAAGAGAGTTCTGTGATCACGATTGCAACAGATGTGAAGTCATGTAGATGATAATTGAGGGTTATTGGACCAGCTTTCCTTTGATTATTTGATAGAAAGTTGGGCCATTTCCACTTTCCTATTTTCAGATATTCTTTGTCGTTTCCTACTTACTTCACTCTTTCCTCTCATCCTTATGATTTTCAAGTTGTTATCATCTGTCCTATTTAAGAAGAGACACCAATAGGATTGGCAATGGGGCATGTTGGAGGAGGGAATTTCAAGAATTTCACAACTAATACTTTTACTACATGTATCTTTTCCAAAATCCTCAGTGGGTTGGATTTTTAGAATCTAAACCCTTTCCACACATGAAAGTGCAAAGCGGTCCCTCACCATACCCTTCCCACATTTGAGAGTGGGTGGGGTGGGTCAAATCTAGAGATCATATCTAATTTTCTTTTATTTTCTATTATATATAAACAATTAATAAGCAAAATAGCATGAAGAAACATCAAAATTTTAGTAAACTCAATACATGGGTTGGGGCAGGGGAAGGTCGGATTTAGCCTAATATTGTATCTTACATTCTTACCCATACATGTAATACAGATCGTAGAATCTCAAAACCCATTTTCACCCTAAAATCAATCTTAAAAAAAAAACATCCCACCCTAGAATCTCAAAACCCATCTTCTCCTCACACAACACGCTTCACACTGACCTCACAGGCACATCCCATCATGCATTGGGAACATTTCCCATAAACAATAACACATGAGTACGAGAAATGTTCCCAGTTCACAATGGGATGTGTCTGTGAGGTCGGTGTGAGGCACATTATGTGACGAGCAGATCCGGTCTCGAATGGAAAATGTCATCCCTATGACTTCTACTCTTTCATGTGAAAAAAAAGTGAGTCCTTAGCAAATACTAAACCTAATGGAATACACACCAATGTTTTTTAATTGGGTCTATTTATAAATCAGTCTCCCTCACATTTTTTTATTGGTTTCCTGAATGTATTTACCCACATCCACACCATATCACATCAACTGATTTTTTTCTAATTATTTCAAAATACTAATGATGTTTTCCATTTCATTATGGGTTTCTTGTGACCACAATCATATCAAAATTTTCTTCCTTTTCAACTAGGGTGTCAATGGACTGGTTTTGGATTGGATGGACCAACAAGACATATTGGATTGGACCAATCCGGTCCAAAATATTAATTAGATTGGATTGGACTTAGTGCATCCATAACAAATTTATATTGGATTGGGTTGGATTAAGCTAATATTTGGTCCATTGATATAAGATAAGAATATATGTATCAATGGACCGGGTTAGGGTTGAAACCAATCTAAATCAAAATGAATTTGAATAGATTAGATGGTCCAGACATTGAATTGGACTAGTCCAAATTAGTCCAAAACATTCATTGGATTGGATTGGACCTGGTCCATTTGTAATGGACTCACATTGGACTAGATCGGATTGGACCAAATCTAGTCTGATTGACACCCCTATTTTCAAGCACCATATTGACTAATATTTCTAAGGGAAACTCTATGATACTGGGAAGAGCTTTGACCAATCAAAGCACCTCATGAATTGGGTTGAACACCACCTGATTGGTCACCTCTTTTATGATTCCGGTTGATTAATTAGATGCAAGTTTTTCTATGTGAGAATATGGTTATCCACTAAAAAATCAAAACATGGTTACTGATGATGCACAATCCGGCCACTCCTAGCTGGAAGTGACTGAGCTTCTAGCTGGCCTCGGGCAAGAGATACCTGCGTGAAGAGAAATGAAGGAACCCGGGGTTGCTCACCCGACGGGAACACTCCGATGCTTAAGTTAGTACTCAACTGCGAGCTGGAAGAGAATAAGTTTGCAAGAAGATGAGAAAGCTAGAGAGTGGTGAATATGCGATACCTTGGCCCCTGGGGGGTTGGGGTCTTTATATATTAACATTTTGGCAGGTTCTGAGGGGCCGATCCCAAATCTCTACCGCGGTGATCTGTTGTCAGGTAATGCTTCGGAGTGATTGGTTGTTATCGTCAGGATTGGGGAGCAGGTGGGCTAATGCGACAGTTGTATGGTACGGTCCCGCCAAGCAGGGGACAACCTCCGGGGTTGGTAGGGACGCCGCCGCCAGACAAGAGACAATGAGTGCAGTCCTCTGAGTTGGCAGATGTTGTGCCGCCAGGCAAGGGACGTGGGTGTAGCTTTTAGGGTTGACAGGTACGGTTGTCAGATAGGAAGCTTCACGCGGGACTCAGGGCTACTTGATAACGAACCCCATAGCGAGCTCCCCTGTGGCGAGTTACTTGTGTCGAGCTGCTGGTGGCGTGTCGAGGTGATTCTGCCCTAGGTGAGTCATCCCCGAGGTGGCTTGCTTGCTTGGATCTAGACTGCCGTGAACTTGGTCATTTTAGTTCGCGAACAGGGATGGACTCAACTCGAAGTACCTTCAGCTCGGGACATTAGCGTACCCGAACTCATTCTGAGGCGAACTGATACTTGCTGGGCTGTCATCCGCGTTGAGTCACGTTCACGTGCCGATCTGCTCATGTCAAGTCATCATTCATGTTGAGTCACGTAAGGATGCAAGTGTTTGAACGAGAGAAACCACAAAGGTATGATATTATATTGGAAGAACTTGAAGAACATTTCCTATCATTTAATTGGGGGTTGCACTTGGATAAACTTTACGAATTGTGTGCTTTTAAAGCACTAGGGGGTGTGTGAGTCCACGTTCTGTGAACCCGTGAATGGATGTGTGAACCCGCCAACCAGAAATGACCACGTCGTCAGGGCGAGTAAAGGGTAACGTTAGCAGACTTTGTCGGCCACCGGTGGCTTCCGCGTTTACCGGCGCCGGTGTGGAGTGAGGACGCCGATGGATGCTACTGTGTTAAATTTGGTGGAAGAGAATGAAGAATGGAGGGAGAGAATTGTGGTTTTTTTTGTCTTTTTGTTTTGACGACCAAAGTTCTGTTAACATTACCTTTCAAAGGATGTGTGAACCCGCCAATCAGAAATGGCCACGTTGTCTTTTTGTTTTGACGACCAAAGTTCTGTTAACATTACCTTTTACTCACCTTGACAACGTGGCCATTTCTGATTGGCGGGTTCACACATCCTTTGAACCCATGGGTTCACACAATGCGGTCTCTTCTACAACATGATCAATGTTTATGTTTTCATTTATTTTTGAAATTTCTACAATAGAAGAAAAGCAAACTTATATTTTTAACTTTGTTTTTGTTTTTAAAGAGAAAAACAAGTTAGTTTGTTTTAAAAAACAATATATGTTTTTGGAACCATCAAAATAATGGTTTTTGGTTTTGCTTTTTGTTTTGAGAAACAATATATCGTTAAACTAGACTGTTTTGATTTATTGTTGAAATCAATAACCGGAAAAACAATTCACGTCATGGTTTTTGAAACGTCGTTGACCCAGACGGTCAGATTATTTGGCCTAGGAACTGTCCAAGCAACTGGTTCCATTTTACCCCAAACCCAGTCATTGACAAAAAACCGTTGAATTGGTCAATGATCCGTTAATCCAAGCAATTGAATCCGTTCGGCCCCGTTCAAATGGTTTTGGCCTTTTATTATTTAAATTATTTTTTTAATTTTTTGTCAAAACAAACCATCCATTTGAACCGAACGATCAATCTGTCAATTTGAAAATCAGTGGCCAAAACAAAACCTATGGGTCCAAAGATAGCCCTTCATGAGTCAAAAACAAAACCTACGAGCCTCCCTGTTTTTTGCAGATTATAGCTATTTATTCACAAGAGCCTCCCATTAGGAAGAAGTCCATGTGGTGGAGGTCATCCAAAGATATGAAAAGGCTTCTGGTCAACAGGTGAATTTTACTAAGTTTGAGATCTTCTTTAGTTCTAGAACCCATCCCAGATTTATGAGAATCATTGCTAAGAGCCTCAAAGTCAAGCTGGTTAGGAGCCCATCTAAATATGTTGGACTACCTACTTCCTTTAGCAGAACCAAAGCAAATATTTTTTCTCAGTTGATAGAGAGAGTTCAGGGCAAAATGAATGCTTGGAATGAGAAGTACCTAAGCCAAGCAAAGAAGGAGACTTTGTTGAAATCTATGGTAGCAGCTATCCCAGCTTATGCTATGTCATGCTTCTTAATCCAAAAAAAAAAATTGTGGAGAGTTAAGTAAACTTCAAAGAACCTTCTGGTGGGAAAAGAATGAAAGTAATAGAAACAAAATTCATTGGGTGGATTGGGATACAATTACAAGAAACAAACATGATGGGGGTTTAGGATTTAGGGATCCCTGCTGTTTTAACTTTGCTCTCTTACCAAAACTTGCATGGAGAATTGCTTCAGGTGAAAATAGTTTGTGGGCTCAAATAATAAAAGGGAAATACATCAAAAATAAAAATTTCCTAAGGGATGGTCTACCCTCTAGCTCCTGGGGTTGGAAAAGCATCCTAGCTGGAAGGAAGATTATGCAAAAACGAGCTGTGTGGCTAGTCAACAAAGGCAATAGCCTCTCAATTAATTTGGGGTAACAGTTGGCTCTCACTGGTAGATGGTTTCAAGTTAATGGGCCCTAGCCCGGGGCCAGACTCTCCTACCTTGGTAAGTGAAATAATTGGCAATAATAGCAGAGCATGGAAAGAAGATTTAGTAAAGGAGTTGGTGGGGGATTTCTATGCAAGCAAAATTCTGAATCTGAATCTGGCGAGAGGGGAGTGGGAGGATGTGCTAGTCTGGACTCCAGACTCAAAAGGAAGGTTTACAGTTAGGTCAACCTACTATGTAGCAAAACATCTTATTGAGTCAGAGAATGCTGGGAGTAGTCGGCCCTCCAACTGTACCCTTTGGAAAGCCATTTGGAAAATCCCTATGGAGCCCAAAGTCAAAACTTTCCTATAGAAATGTAGGAGAGATGCAATTCCTGTTAGAGCCTTCCTGGCAAAGAAATATATGGTAAATAGTGACACTTGTGAAATCTGTGTTGCAACAGCAAAAACTGATTTTCATGCCCTTTGTCAGTGTGAGCTGGCTAAGAGAACATAGTTAGGTAGTATTTTCAATGCTCAAATGGATTCCTACCCTCCTGATATAACTTTTAAAGAATGGCTCCAAAGCTGGCTTAATCCTATGCCCAAGTGAAGGAGGGTGCCCTCTCTCTTCTTCAAAATACTACCTATTTATTGTGGTTCTTATGGAAAGCAAGAAACTCTTATCTGTTTGATAACACTAACAATTCTCCAAATGTGATTTTGATGAATGTACACAGGCAATTGCAGCTCATGATAGAGACTTTAAAGAATTACCAAGGAGGTACAAATGTAGTACCAGTACTTTTTTGGCAACCTCCTCTCTAGGACAAGTAAAAGTAAATGTTCATGGAGGTTTCAAACACAACAATAAAGGGAGTTTTGGAGCGGTGATTAGAGATTCGAATGGTTTTGTTTTGGCACTATGTTTTGGCCCTATTCTTGTAGCATCAGCCCTCCAAGAAGAAGCAATAGCAATGAGACAAGGCTTGGATCTAGTTAGACTCGCATGTTTATCCAACTGTGTGGTGGAATCTGATTGCAAAGAATTTATCTTTGCTGTCAGTAAAAGGGTTCTCCCCAGACCAGCAGAGATTTCTTCTCTCCTAAAAGACATTGATGGTGCAATGGGTTCCTTGAATGTCTCTTTTTCCTCTGTTAGCAGGAATGGTAATCGGTTGGCTCATACCCTAGCGCAGAGAGGTGTGCAGGATCATGGTTTATTTCTGTTTGACTGCCCGGAGTGGTTCTCAAATTTGGCTGGATCTGAGCCTGCGTAGTCTTTTTGTTTTTATGTTTTTTCTTGTCTTTGTTTTTTCTGCACTCTTTCAACATTTGCATTCGTTCAGTCTGGAATCTGAATTTGTATATGAGATAGAGTCACAGAAAGAGAGAGAGAGAGTGAATGAAACAACTGTTCTATCCTGGATTTCATGTCTGTTGGCATTCATTTATGTTCTCACTTGTTGGAAATCCCGTTCAGACAAACTCCCACCCTGTTCCTTCCCTCTTCCGATCGTCGGAAACCTATTCAATCTAGGCAAAAAACCACATGAATCACAGGCCAAGCTGAGCAAAATCCATGGCCCCCTGATGACTCTGAAGCTTGGCTCTTTAACTACTGTGGTCGTCAGCTCTTCCGACATGGCTAAATAGATCCTCCAGAATAACGACCATCTTTTTGCCAGTCGAAACTTGACGCCAGAAGGGCAGAAAGTTCAGGAACTCGTCACTCATGTTCGCTACAATTGCCGGAGAAGTGCAGACGACATTGGCCAAGCAGCTTTTCTCACCACCCTTAATTTGATATCTAACACCATTCTCTCTACTGACTTGGTCTCATTTGGTTCTAGCTCTGTACAAGAGTTCAAGGCTCTGGTACGCAGAGTCATAGAAGAGGGTGGACGGCCTAACCTCGCAGAATATTTCCCTGTACTTGAATTAGACCCACAAGGAATAAGGCGTCGCATGGCGATTAATTTGGCTGGGTTCTATAAGTTGTTTGATGAAATAATTGACCGACGGTTAGAGTGCAGAAGGAAGCTTCTCTCTCTTGGAAGCAATGAAGATGTATTGGACCATTGGATGAACTTTTCGACCAAAAGTCAGAGAATGGTTTGGAATTTGGTCGAACACATCAGAGCTTTTCTCTTGGTACTGCGCAATTTTGTTTTCTTCCATCTGTTCATTTGTTTTTAGGAGGAAATTGATGACTGATACTTGTGGGTTTTTCTTCGTAATCCGTGTCCAACACTGAACTCCACGATTTTGCACCAGAGTGATACCACCTCGACCACGGTGGAGTGGGCCATGGCAGAAGGCGAGACTAGAGCTTCGACAAAATATTGGGGATAGAGACCTCAGACATTGATCAGCTCTCTTACCTACAAGCAATTGTGAAGGAAACATTCCAGCTGCACCCGCCGGTTCCATTTTTGATCCCTCACCGAGCTGAATCAGACGTAGAAATATCTGGTTTTTTGGTGCCTAAGGACGCTCAAGTGCTGGTAAATGTGTGCACTATTGGCCGGGACCCCAGATGAACCCTGGTTCTTTCATTCCAGAAAGATTCTTGACCTCTGAAATTGATGATTTTAGAGGGCGCCATTTTGAACTGATTCCGCTTGGGCGGGGAGGCGGATCTCTGTCCAGGCCCTCCAGGATTATTACTGGGAACTCGAATGGTACATGCCATCTAATGTTGGCTTCACTAACCCACTTATTTGATTTGGAGCTTGAAGGTGAGATGTCTCCGGAAGATATGGACATGGGAGATAAGTTTGGGCTCAGCCTAAGGCTGCGTTTGGAAATGATGCAAATGGAGTGTAAATTCCAATTCAGAGTAAATTTGCATTGTGTTTGACAATACTATGTTTATGCATTGACAAATGACACGGAAAATATGTTTTCCAAGTATTTGTTTGGCTCTGTTTATGTTTATTGAATAAACATTTGTATTTTATTTGCTGATAAAATCGAGAAATGCAATAAGGGCAATCGTTTATGACAACTAGGCACCATATCATTGTAACAGTGAATAAATGCCTGGCCCTTTGTGGAAGTTTTAAAAAATAACTTCCACAAATGGCTGGCATGTACAAAAACCAAAATTCACTTTTTACTTTTTCGATGCATGCAGAAGAAGAGGAGAGAGAAAATGCTGAGATGGTGCCTATGTGGCACTGCCAATAAACGTTTACTGAATAAACGTAAATGGAACCAAACACCCTACAATGGATATTTACATTGATAATAAGATGTAAAATTACATCAATAAAAAAGAAGTAAATTTGCATTTAAGTGGGCATTTGATAAAAAAAGGCGTATGCTTTATTGGAATTCGTGTTTGCATCTATTACAACTGAAAGTCTGTTTGGTAAGATGGTAAATTTGTCAGTGAAAAATTAACCCAATTTTGCAGTTTATATGGAAACGACGCAAATAAGTGTGAATGCAAATATGTAGAGTGTAAAATGGTCCATATAAATTACAATTGGATTAGTTTTGCACTGACAAATTTACCTTACCAAACAGACTTTTAGTTGTAATGCATGCAAACACCAATTCCAATAAAGCATGCAACTTCTTTTATCAAAAGCCCATTTGATCACAAATTTACTTCTTTTTTTATTGATGTACTTTTACATCTTATTATCAATGTAAATATGCATTGAAAAATGTGTTTTCTGTCATTTGTCAATGCATAGATGTAATACTGTCAAACGCAGGCAAAAGTGAACCAGAGTGCAAATTTACCCTGAACCGGGACTTACACTCCATTTGCAGCGCTTCCAAACGGCCTAAGGGCTGTTACTATTAAAGCTAATAATTAGGTTTTATAAATCAAAGATCGACCATGCAATATGTAAGGCTTTGCAGAAATTTCAGGCTCCATTTGCTGGTAGTACAAATTCTTTTTGTATTAGGGGAGTGCAAATGGGCAGAGTATTAGTTCTGGCTCACTTTTGCTTTAAATTTGTTGTTGTCATGATTGTTTTCCAGGAGTAAAATAGGAAACGAAACGATGTGATCCCGGCTTTATAGTTCAGATCATTGACCGGTTGGATGTGAGCTCTTCATTTGTGGAGATGAGCTCTTCATTATGGTTGTGTGCTGTTCTTAAAACAAAATATCTGAAAAGATTTCAAAATGAAACAAAATATATCTCATACTTCTTCCATTAGTGTAAATGCAAGGGATTGCAAATGAGCTGTCTAAATTATGGTTAACTTTTGCTTTAGATTTGATATTGTCATATTTGTTTTTGTTAGTGGGAAGTAAAATTGGATGCAAAATTATGCCATCTCTGCTTTATATGAAGGAGAAAGGAAGCAGAAAGAAAGAAAGTTATTTGTTTAGGAGGAGAAAGGTAAGAGGCAAAATTATGTGGTCTCCACTTTATAAAGGGAGCCAAGATACGAGCAAAGTGGGTCGTGTTGTGCTGGCATGGCATGGATTCAAGGTGGCCTGGACGCCATTGCTGTGTTGTGCCAGGCCTCAGGCCTTGGTGGGCTGTGCATGGGCAGCACTGTCCCCCTCCCAAGTCAGGCCCGGTTTCCAACCATACCGGGCCTGAGGAACTAGGAAATGATAGGTCGGGGATGGGCCGGGCCTACTTTTTTCTTTCACAGTTTTCCTAAACTAAGAAAAATTAGAAAAAAATGAAAAGACATAACATATAATAGAAGAAAATTAATATGAATAATAGACAATAAGTTGGAAAAATTATGAAAATTTTATTTTAGTTCAAACTTTATGTGTACAAAAAAATAAAAGTTGCACTGAAAAATAATAAAATGGAATTAAATTAATAAAAATTACAATGGGATAGGATTATTAGAAAATATTACAAATAAATCTCAAATAAAATCTCAAATAAAAAATTGAAAGCATACAAAAAAATATTGGATTCAACACTTTTTCAAATTTCATGTTCATCATCTGCATCTGGTGAATTATCAGTTGAGGTGTCATGTCCTCCTTTGTCTTGTAGCCTATCTTATGCTTCTAGCAAATCCTTCAAGCAAATGCACATTTCCAAAGATTGAACATTCAAATTACTCCTCTACCCTATTTTAGGTGAAATGCCATGTGTATAAACAAATGGCCAATGCCACCATTGTTGTTGTAGATAAAATCATATCTGCATTCTTTGCAAACTACTCTTCTTCCCTTTCCAGCGATTTCCTCAATCTCAAACATAGTCTAGATGTCCCTAGTCCTCTTACCAGTGTAGGATTTAGTATCGTTGGATTAGGCATAATCAACAAAAGGAAAAAGATATTTGGAAGAGATGACCATTATAATGAAAATTAAATTTGGGAAAAAAATAAATTTAATTTACTGTTTACTTGGTCCAATCATTGGTATCCTTGATTTCAACCAATGGAGCTTTCTAAGCTTCCCAAGTTCCTAAATTGCAATATTTGATTGCAAACTTGAGACACTTGCGACACTTGAAGCAAATTCCTCCTTCTTAAAACTTGGAAATTGGAATAAAAAATAAAATTGAAAAAATTAAAAGAGTTAAAGAATATGAGAGTATGTAGTGTGGAAGGGCCCTGGATGGACCATGAGTTGGGGTAGGGATAAGGCCGAGGCGGGGAAGGACCTTGGGTTGGATGGGCTCGGCGACAAGCTTGGGTGTAGGATAGGATGTCACAAGTGGACGAGATGGGCGTATGCTAAGGCTGTGACTGGTCGCAAACTAGGTAGGGTATAGTCTGAGGTTAGGGTGAGGTCAAGTGCAAGTTAGGATGTGAGTTAGGGCATTGACTAGGGCCACGAGTGGGTGCAATCTAAGGCCATAGTGAGGTTGGGTGTGGGCTGCGGTTACGGGTGGGTGCGAGCTAGGTATGGGACCTGTTCATGGGCTGGGCTTCAGGCCTGACTTTCACTGTATTGGGTTTGGGCTTTGGGCCGGGCCGAGCCTCATTCAAAATTTGGCAAAAGTCAAGCCCAAACCCAACCCATGAACAGGTCGTATGGTATAGTCTAAGGTTGCAAGCAGGACAAAATGGGCTAAATAGGGCAGGAGGGTTTGTAGATGGGCTGAGCTGCCACAAGCAGGCTAGCTAGGCGGAAGGGTCCATGGCGTAAGACTCAGGCGTGGGTTTGAGGGTAGCAGTGAAATAGAAATCTTGGCTAATAAGGTTTTCAACCTCACAGACTAGATCATTGGATTAAAGAGATGCCTTGACAATATTGTTATTAACATCCAACAAGTCGAACAAATTGACTGCCCAAGAGTAGCAATAGGCAGAGATCAAGGAGAGATGGTCATGCAATTGCTCCAGTGGCCTCAGGCTCAACTTCGTACACAATAACAATCACAGTCTAGCATTTTCCTGCATCCTAGTTCTCTTCTAAGGCCCATTTGCTAGCAAATGTTTATTAATAATACCCAATGATGTTATCAAAATCATGCTCAAGCTCTAGCATCATAGACACTCGATTTAGCATTCTAGACATAGAACCATTCATATCCACTTACTTCACTGGTAGGACTATCACCATAGCCATTTTAGCACCACTATTGTCGGTGTGATGATTAATAAGGCTAGAAGATCTTTAAAGGTGCCTGCTAGTCTGGCAGAAGTGCACAGATATGTGCAGAACTTGATTGAGGCCAGCAAAAGCAAGGCTATGACAACCATAATCCTTTGAAAACCCTATTCTGACAAGATCTTGCACAAATTGTACCTCATAGGTTGCCATCCACCTCAATAGTGGTGTTGGTACAATGGCCAATTTGGCAGCCCCCAAGAACACGCCAACAAGTTTGAGGATTCTCTGGGCCCCTTTGTTATAGATGGGGATCTTATAGTACAAGAGTTTTCTAAATGGCTCATTGAGATAATCACTCTTGGTCTGTCAATCTCAAATAGACGACATTGACATGTGGGAGGCGTTAATTGAGAAATTTCTCATTAAGGGGGGTGTTATTTTTTTTTTTGGTTTTGGAGAGGGGAAAAAGTTGGCTAATGGGATTTTGGTTCCCATTAACCAAGAATCTTACGTTCTTTTTTCAGCTTTATGTGAGGATCAGGGAAAGTTTATTTTCCTGGGTACTACTTACCCAGGAAAGTGATACCCATCTCCTAGGTGGGTAAATAACTTTCTCACATAGGGTGAGAAAGTTGCCAACACTTGAATGAGACAAAAATGCCCCTTTTAATAATGGATTTTTATGGCTAAAATGGTCATTGCCTTATTTACCTAAGAAATAAAATAATATGGATAAATGCACTTATCTAGATAAGTGTTTTCCAAGAAAAACTTAGCCAAATAATTGCATTTGCCCCCTAAATAAATAATTTACCAAAAAGTGAACGGGCCTAAGTGGTTTGCCTCGGAATGATGTATAACAGTGGCCGATCTGAGTAATGTTGTGTAGAAATTCAAAAAAGAGTCACTTGATTATGTACTGTGCTTCAAAAAATCTACCTATGCTCCACATGACAAGCATGTAACAAAGAGATAATTAGTCACCTAATCATGCAACGTGTCAAAGGGATGCAAACATGGCATCAAATAGCCATTGAGAAATACAAGCTTTCTAGTTTTTCACAGTTGTGGGAAGTGCGATGAACGCACAAATATAACTACAGAATGATCATAACCACAATAGAACCGCCTACCCCAACGGTAACAGCAATAGTCATTCTAGTGCCAAGAAATCTATGGTAGATAAGAGTCAACGTACCAACACTAGAGATAGAGGTGAATCATACACCCAACACAGATGATGGACTACAACCACTCCCTCCTCCTCCCTTTGAATGTAACAAAAATGAAGTTATAATGATGATGAATAAACTTGTATAAGATAAAGTAATTAAGGGTTTGTTTGGTGTATTTTTTCGTGCGATTTTTCCACTGTTTATAAGTCAGGTAGACCAATTTTTGGTTTATTTCCGTTTAGCGTATGGAAGATCTATCTGTCAAAAGCCAGAATGCTGAAAATACATGAAAAACTTATTTTGGGCTGATTTCGGGAAGTTCCAAATGAAGCTTTTCATGTTTTTCGTATTTTATTCTCACACAGAAAGATGCACGAAAAGATGTGCATCTGCCAAACATGCTTCGGGCTGCTCAAATCTTCATTCAAAAGCTCAATGCGTCTTTTGACTGTCAGAACTACTAGAAGATCTTCCCAAAAAGATGCACCAAACGGGTCCTAAGTTACCCCCACCTAGTGCTATCAATTAGACCGGATTTAGTCCAATCTAATCCAATCCAACATAGGTCAAATCCAATCCAGTCCAAACTGAATGAAACTTCAAAAATTACATGAAAACATAGAAAATAAATAAAATTTCAAAAATATATTATTAAAAAATTCAAAAAATATAAAAAATTTTAGAAATAAAGGCTACATTAAAATTGTATCAAGACTTATACAAATGTTGTATATGTGAGTATATTATATAGTTATATCAAGCATCAAAGCTTGCATTCTTTGACGCCAACCAAACCACAACAATTTCATAAGGAACATTGAGTCAGGTGGGCAGTTCTGAACCGGCTGAACTGAATGACTTATTGAAGTATCAGACAAACCCCTGGCCCCTATTGCAGGTTGAGATGTTCTCACTTTAATTTTGGGAATTACAGAGAAGTTGCAGATCTACTAGTGTTGAATTGAGTGCAGTAGTGTCCTATTTGATAATTGTAGATCTACTATTGCTGAAGTTGCAGATCTACTATTGCTGAATTGGATCATCAAACACCATCAATGTTAAATCACACCGATAAAATTGATCTTAAGCATTCCTTTTCTTTCACAAAAAAGAAGACCAACCCATATCACCATTCCTTTTCTTTCACAAAAAGAAGACCAATCCATATCACCTTCATCTCCACTTAAGTAGAAGAACCTTGAGATATTCTGCAATAACTAGCACCCACAACACAAAAAACTTTGCTCAGTTCTAATAATAAATCCATTAGATAAATTTATCATCTTTTATCTCACCATTGCAGTCGTTCTTAAGCATTCCATATGGAGGAGGCTTCTACTTCTATGAATGAAATATGCCCCCCTATCACACAGATTCAGGTTGAGAATGACTAAACGGATCATCTACAAAACCATTGAAGACACTAAACACCCTGTGAAGAACCCACTCAAACAGGTTTAAATCTACCATAATATATTAATCATGGGAAATCAAACATAATTAATGACAACTACTAACCAACCAAGAATTCAAGCTGTGTGAGTGCGAGGAAAACCACCTATCAGAGTCGTAAGGTAACACAAAAAGAATTGTCTTAGCATTGGGGCATTAGAGAAATAAATGGGATATTGTTTCCTTTTGATCACAAAAAACAATAATGCTCATTACATTGATTCCCTATGAATTAAAAAACTGTTAACAGATACTTTTTTTTTAGCACAAAAGGTAAACTCTGTTACAATAAAACTCTTCTACAGTTACAAGTCTCCTACATACAGTCCACACGTTAAACATACTAATGGGGGTTAATATATTAATATTTAGACATGAAAAAAAGGAAAAAGTTCAAAAAGATATTTTGAAATATAAAATACATAAAAACATAGAAATTAAAAAAATATATAAAAAATATGGAAATTGAAAAACAAAATCAAAAAATAAAAATTATAGAAAAAACACAAAAAATTATAGAAAAACACAGAAATTGTAAATAAATAAAAAAAATACAGGAAAATTTATAGATTGTAGAAAGTAGAAAAATGTAAAAAAACAGAAATTATAAAAAACATTGAAAATTATAACAAACTACTAAAAATGCAAAAAAAATAAAGAAAATTGAAAACTGAAAAAGACCCTTTTGCCTCTAACTCACCATTCAAGGGTAATTTGGTCATGAAAATTGTTATTTATGCTGAAATGAACACCTCTGTTAAGAAACATTCAGGGTGCACTAACGAAAGGTGAGTTTTAGAAAATAAAAACTTACTGACATGGTGAGTTTTAGACAATTTTTCTATATATATATATATATTTTAATACTAGTTGTATTTAATTAATCAGAGGTTTACCCCATCAAAGATTAGATCTTGTAAGTCGTAACGCTTCCCCTCATATAACAGTACTCTTTAATCGTGAAAGATCCATTTTTGCCAGGAACTTAGACAAATTTACCCTTATTAATATTCCGAAACAAACGAGTTCTCATAATATCATCAACCATGCAATCCTGGAAAATACTTTGGCAACCAATTAATTATTTATGAGAATCCGCTTAAAATTCCATAAATTTGGATTAAAATTATAGACAACAACCAACAAACATTCTTATACAAATCCAAAAGAGAATGGATTATATTCTTCCATGCATGAGAAACTAACTAATAAACTCAAGAAATACCACCAAGCAAATAAACTCCAAGATGTGAGAAGCAATGCTTACTCACTTAATAGCTCAAGTTTCTTCCTATCAAATTAGCCAATCACATCAGCAATCCTTTCCAAGATATCATAACCCTAAATAAAAACAATAAAACGAAAATATAGGCTAAACCATACCATTCAAATCTACAAATAACCAATTCATTCTGAATTGCTGACCCAATTCTCAGCTTTGGTATTTATCTCCTTTAATTGATTTTGGAATTAAAGCAAAAACAATGTGCATCCTGTTCAATGTCTTATTGGACTATCTAACCTGTTCAACCTGCATTAGATTGGACTGTTCCACTTCATTATCTTATTGGGTTGATTGTCCAACCTATTCAACTTGGATGGTCCTATCCATTGTCTTATTATACTGGATTGGATTGGTCCAATTCAATGTCTTATTGGACTAATTGTCCAACCTCTTAAACTTGGAAACGTCTTATTGGGCTGTCTAACATGTTCAACTTGGAATAGATTGGATTGGTCTAATTTAATTTCTTATAGGACTGGCCCAATTCAAACTTTTTAAAATTTACCCAGTGGTTTCTACTTTCTAAAACTACTTAAGTATATACCTTACTTAAGCATTTTTCAATTAAAGATTAATTGAAAATATTAAGGCTGTGTTTGGAAACGACGCAAATAAGTGTGAATGCAAATATGTAGAGTGTAAAATGGTTCATATAAATTGCAAATTTGGATTAGTTTTGCACTGACAAATTTACCTTCTTACCAAACAAACTTTTAGCTGTAATGGATGCAAACATGAATTCCAATAAAGCATACGCCTTTTTTATTAAAAGTCCACTTTAATGCAAATTTACTTCTTTTTTATTGATGTACTTTTACATTTTATTATCAGTGTAAATATGCATTGGTCTCTCATTTGTCAATGCATAAATTTAATGTTGCCAAACACAGGCAAGAGTGAACCAGAGTGCAAATTTACCCTGAACCAGGACTTACGCTCCATTTGCATCGTTTCCAAACGAAGCCTAAAGGACAAAAATGCTCTTAATTGTTCATTAAATTTTCAAAACATGCACTTTAATTGTTATACCAAAAAAGAGTCTTGTATACCAATACCAATTCTTGGGTTCAATTATGTTGCAAATTAACACCTAGAGGATTCTACCCAGCTGCAGACATAGTCAAGCTGCTAGTAGCATTATTACGAGTAAGAACAACATACCATGTGATGATGTTGTTTTTGGTAGCACCCTATTGTTTTGACTGCTTCCTGGTGGTTGATGACTCAAAAGTCGAGCTGGAGTATTTCTGACGAATGAAGGCTTAGATGCCGAATTGACTGGACCGAATTAGGAGGTTGCTCAGGTACCGAGCTGGGTAGCTCTTCGAAGAGACCTGTAGGGAAACTGTGTCAGAGGACCCAAGGTGGATACCCGACGAGGTCTGGAAGCTCCAATTGATAGTGCGTGATCTGGAAGCTCCTAGCTGGAAGGATGCCTAGACGTTGTTTGCATAGCGAGCTGGACCAAGCTACAAACTAGAGATTAGAGAGACTAGGGTGGATGACCCAGGGAGGTCGCTCCGATGCTTAAGTTAGTATTTTGTTGTACTTTGGTTACGAGCTGAAAGCTCGAGTGCTAGAATGCTAGTGAGCAAATAATCGCGTGTATCTGAGTCTTGGGGGTTGATGTCCTTATATAGGCATTGCTTGGAGTAGGCTTCACACACCGCATCCGATATTTCTGGGAGGTCATGCTTAACCGATCTGAGATCCTCAGAGGTAACCACCATGCACATTGACCATCCTTTGGAATATCCGGTATGTGGGCCAACTTTCGAGAAACCTGGGAACGTTGAGATATGCATGTTGAATTTGTTAGCGAGCACATCTCGCAGGTCACCACCTAGTCCTCGATCAGGTCAGCAAGCCCTCGAGGGAGGTCACTCCTTGCGTCGAGGTCACTTCGGCCAGTGATGAGGTGCTACAAGCCAACCTAAATTGTGGTCGAGGTCGCCAGTAGAGGCAGGTCGCCAACTAGGACCCCATTTTGGCTAAGGCAAGTGGTCGCCTAAGTGATGCTGGGATGTAGTCTAGCTGTTCTGAGATGCCATGTGTCATGATGTCATTGGAGGACCAAATCCACCCTCATCAATTGCCTACCTCTTGAGTTGAGAGCAGCTCGATGAAGGGAGTAGGTCACTCCTTTTGGCCCGAAATGACTGATTCGTTGGTCTGGTTTGCTTCTCAGGTTGGAAGAGTCCAAGTGTTTGTCACCTTAGATAGGACCTCGTCGTTTTGATAATCGAGGCACGAGAGCAAATTCATCTGCTCGAGGAGAGGTGGAGCAGTTATCCCGAGGACATCTACCTTTTAGGGATGTGACAATCAAGGGGTTCTGCAATCCGACTAAGGGTCTCAAGAGAAAAGCTCATCATGCCGCCATCAAAAAGGGGTTTCTAACTGTGCAACTACTTTATCAGATCGCTCCACCTAGGTAGACTTCGATGCAGTGCTGCTTGAGCAGGTTCTAAAAGAGTAGCCAACGAGTTTGATGTGAAGCCTGAGACCTAAGTGGAGATCGGCTGTGAAGAGATCAACCAAGTTTGTATGTCTGCCATGGTGTTGAAAGCAAAGTAGTCTTTCCCTTGTTTCCTTTTCTCTCTTTCCCCCCTTTTCTTCATGTACTTCAAACTTTCCTTTATCAATACAATGCAAGTTTCAAAATTCCTTGTTATGAAAAAATTTTCTATGTATAGATTACTCCCGAAGTGTCGAGCTGTCGAGTTAGGTCCGAATAAGAATAACCCAATCTTGCTGCACTACAAGTGAACAGACGTTGTAGGGTTTATGCTCGACCTGTTTGCGTAGGAGCTACTCTTTTATTTGCCCATGCCGAAGTGACTGGGTTCTTGGTTCCCTATGCCGAAGAGGCAACTAGGACTTATCTGCCCATGCCAAAGAAGCGATTGAGACTTATACTGTGCCGAGGTCTTTTGTCAGCTCACACCTTAACCCTTAGGTCAGGGGAGCGACTTATGGTCCACTCTCTTGTAAATGTCCTAACCAGTTCGGTGGTCGGTGGTGAGATGTTGATGTCCTTTGAGGTCGATCAAGTGTAGTAACTATAATCATGACACTATCGAGCTAGATAGATGGGGGGCCGACCTACTGATGTCGGTCTTCTTGTTACCGACGTGCTTCAAGGTCAATTTTTGTCGTCTGATGATAGGTTGATACCACGGTTGCACTGCATTAGCCCTCGAGGACGTTGGTCATCAACTCCTACGAGAAGCCATAGAGAACTTGACTTGCGGGGGTAGCTTTGCTAACTATAGGTCGCCAACTCACACGGGAGCCTTGAAAGTCTCAGCCAATAAGGGCGTTTGCATAGTCCATAGGCCACCAACTCCCACGGGAGTTGCAAAGGGTTCAACTTGTAGGGAAGACCTCGCAAAGGAGGCTGACGAGGCTCGTCCGTGCTGAAATGAGATTAGCAGAGCTACTTAGTCCATTGGCCATCAACTCCCACGGGAACCATGAATGGCTGGACCTTCGGGGATGGCCTTACTCCGAGGTGCTTGTCGCTGAACTACAATTATATTTCGCCCATGCCAAAAAGGCAGCTGGGTTTTCCATGCCGAGGAAGTGGTGCCGAGATCTTTTATCAGCTCGAAACCTTACCCCTTAGGCTTTGGAAGCGACTCGCTATCCACTCTCCAACAAAATATATCTAATACTGAAAAATTCCCCAAAATGAAACAAAAATAAGGTTCACGTTAAGGGGCAAAAATGGGGAAAAGGGGCAAAAATTGGAAGAGGTTTAAATGCTGAAATCTAATGACAAAAGACCATGAATTTATACAACTCAATAAAATCATTTGAAGACAATATCTGCACTGCAGTAAAAAACCATTCATGGAATGGCATAATGTGACATTTTCAGCCCTAATTTTTCTATTTTGCTATTATGGTCTTATGTGGCTGGGTTTGACAATTTTACTTGAATTTTCAGCCCTAATTATAAGAGATTTTCTGCGATTTGGGATAAAAATTTTATTTTTCTTTCAGCATCAGATATTACAAATTACAGGGGGATTAAGGGGTGGGAGCAGAGTGACCATCTCAGCTATTAGGGCATCAGTGCCATTAAAATTCAATTAGAGCTGTAATCATGTTCTCTGAAAATAGTAAAACCTCAATTAAAACTATATTCTTTTCAGTAAATTAAGCCATTCAATCAAAGAACAAAAGTAATGGATGATGAAGGTATGGCTAAACCACAGTTAGAAACCAAATCCATATTGGAAAATCACAATCCTGCAACATTTGAAAGGGCTTTTTCAATCTCTGTTTATACACCCATTGAATATGGAAATCAGATTCTTTGTGACCTTTGTTCGTGGTGATGAGATAAGGCTACGTTTTTGTAATATCCCAATTCAATATAAATAGATCAATATGCAGAATTTAGCAAGAAAATAGAAGAAGCCATCTCTGCAAAATTACTTCTGGAGAAAAAAAAAAAAAAAAAAAAACTGAAGTAAAAGAAAAAGAACAAGTTCAGATACATATTTGAATTGCATTTCCACAAAAGTTACATACTTGAATTGAGAAAAAAACAAATATATTGAAGAAATAGAAGGCTCCATTAACATTGATCAAATGATCACATTGATCCTAATCCATGTGAAGAATCCCTTCTAAAATTTGAAAGGGTTCAAATCCTAACACATTGTCCTTGATTTCAATACAAATTTTTCAAAAGAGCGAAATTTCACTGAAATCGAGTTGACTCGCAATCTCTTCCAGTTGCTTCTTCACACTCATGTCGATCAATTTCGAACCAGAGTTCCCGTACCTGATCGTGAACCCTGCAACGAGCGACGGATCCAGCACGGTCTTGATCCTCACGTTCTTTGCCCCCGTCAACCTCTGCACTCCCTTCGCTATCTGCGCCAAGTGCTGCGACTCCAACGGCACCACTGAAGTCACGATCGCCAGCTCCGTGTTCGTCAATTTGTTATAGAATAGCTCGAATTCTTTCACGATGTCTTTCACCAGCTCGATCCGCTTCATGTCCACCAGAATCTTCAAGAAATTCGCCGTGTGTGGTTGCAAGCTCGACGATTGAGCAATCTCGTCGATCACTTGGCTCTTCTTCTCGCTTCTGATGGTTGGATTCGCGAAAAAGTCGTATACCAGAGAGTCCTTGAAGACCTTCTCCACTTTCTCCATGTCTGCGCTGGTTGAGTCCAGTGTTCCGTTCGATTTGGCAACCTCGGCCAAGGCGGAGGCGTAGCTCGCTGCGGCCGTGTCCATCATAGTTGCTCCGGCCGCTCCGCCTCCGCGTCGAGACCTGGTCTTGGTAGCGAGTTTCGGGAGTTTGAGGGATGCAAAGCTGCCGGAGAACGACAATCGGAATGGTCTCGAGGCTAGGGTTTTACCGGAGACCCGTGCCGACGGTGGAGTTTTAGCTTGAAGTGCAACCGGAGATTGCTGCAAAGCCGCCATGGTTACCGGCGACGACACTAGCCGAGATTCTGATGTTGCGTTTTTGGATTTTGAGGCTTTTGCGTTTTGCCGGGTGTTGGAGAGGTTTTGATTCGAACGGACGGTCATAAGACGGACACGTTTCGCAATCGACGGTGCAAAAGAAGCATTTTATCTTGTATTTGGAGAACGGCAACCTCTTATCCACGGTTGGCGAAAACGGGCCACGTGGAACAACGATATGAGTTGAGCGCCATTCAAATCTTACCTCACTGCGAGAGTGCGAGGAGTGGAAGAGGTACGAAGTGGTGGTCATTGCTGCTTCTAAGGTGATCTCCGATTTGGACCTCACAATATTTTCCTCACACCGTCCTCACATAGACTTTTCAACCGTGTATTGGGGATATCACATTTCACACTGTGTAATGTAATGTGAAACGGCCGTGTATGGGATATCACATATGATGTAGGCGCACCTGGCCCGGACCAATGGGGGCAGCACATGTGCGGTAGCAGCATTCAGAGCGGACCCAATCAGTGCGCCTAGAGAAGAGCTCGGCTAGGAACCTAGAGCCAATAGTGCGGGTGCACTTGGCAGCCCTAATGACTGCACCTCTCGTGTAAGGGATGCATCTCGATCGTCCTAGCTCACCTACCTCCAGATGGCCTCAAGTATAAATAGGGGGCAACCCCTCAAGATAAGGGTCTTAAATCTTGAATTTGGAATTTGGAACCAAGAACTCTAAGAACTCTTTGATTACTTGTGGCCTCGTCTGAGTGCTCCCACCTTAGGCCTCGTTCACCTCGTACTACCTTGAATTAACTTGATCGTCAGAGTCTGCCTCGGGTACTTATCCGAGGCCTCTGACGTTCTCCCTTCTTTACTCCTCGCAAGATAGGCCTACCAGCCCTCGATTGATCTAGGCCTCGAACTACTCAGCCACTTCTCGTATCAGAAACAAATTGATAGTGTTGCCCCTAGCCCATTCTGGGTATCAACAATTGGCATCGTCTATGGGAACGTCACTAAGACTTCCCTCAACAAAATTGCATTCTCTCAAACTTAAAGAACTAACTCCTAAGCTTTAGCCGACAAGGCAAGAAACACCAAGAACACCCAGAACCTGGTCACAAGGGATAAGCTCCAAATGGTTCCCAACCGGCTCGATGACCTCACTCGGAGGATCGACGAGGTGAGGCCCCAAGCAGGAGGCCGCCCATAAGATAGAGCTCAGGGCAATGAGGCGAACGCTGGACCCGTTAGCCATCAGCCCAGTTGGGTTTCACAGGACCAACCCCTTGGATTCCGACATCAGCCGGTGTTCTTGCTAACCACCGAGGGCCTCTTGACCTCCTAGCCGAAGAAGGGATGAATCTGCATAGTCTTGTGATCATTGCTGAGACCAAAAACATCACCGTTGCCGAAGAGAAGACTCCCAGGACATGGGCACGTGCCCACATTAGAGTACTCGGCGAACTAAGCCGACCCACACTGCGTTCGAGAGAATCAGGACGGGGGCACCCCTAGACCAAAGAATCGTTGACCTATAGGCACAACTCAGTGCCGTCAAGGAAGAGCTTCACAAAGTTAGAGAAGCCGAGCTGAGGCCTCGACCAGCCAGAATCCTCCGATCGTCAGAATGGATGCCTTCACCCCGAACATCATTTTTGAGCCTCTCCCATTGCACTCCAAAGCACCCACTCTTGAGATGTATGATGGGACAACGAACCTGAATGATCACTTGGAAAGTTTCAACACGCTCACGCTCCTCTAAGGATACTTCGATGCCCTGACGTGCTAGACTTTCCAGGCGACATTCAAGGGGGCAGTCGATGGTTCTCCGGACTCCCCCCTCGGTCCATCAGCTTGTTGGAACAGTTTGCCAACCTCTTCCTTGCCCACTTCATCATCAACAAAAGATTCCAGAAGAGCGTTGTCTCTCTCATGGTTGCCCGACAAAAGCGTAGAGAGAGCCTGTGGTCCTACATCGTCTGCTTTAAGAAAGAAGAGCTCGAGATTCGAGATATCAACCCCATGGTCTCCATGCATGTCACTATTAACGGCCTACTTCTGGGCTCGACCCTTAGGTGCTTAGTGGCCAAGACACCACCAATGTCCAAGGCGGAATTCCTGAAGAAGGCTTAGAAGTACATCGCCGCTGAGGAGGCCTCAGCTGGTGACCTTCAAGAAGGAGAGGCCGATCGCCACCATAGGGGCCCAGAGAAGAAGAAGAGGAATGGAGACAACCACAACAATAACAACATCACTAGCAACAACAAGAAGCCACCAACCTCGACCATGGCTTATAGCAAGTATACGCCACTCAACTCCACCCAGACGTAGATCCTCATGCAAGTAGGGAAGGAGGAGTATGAAGTGGAATGAAAAGATGAAGAGGAATCCAGAGGAAAAATCCAAAGTACTATAAGTACCACCATGGCACCAACCACGACACAGAGGACTGCTATGAGTTATAAAATGAAATAGAGTCCCTCATCCTCTGCGGTCACCTAAAGCGGTACGTCGGAGGTGAGGCTAGGGCTTCACCATCATAGCAGGAACAGATAGACAACATCATAGACGTCATTGTTGGGGCAGGACCTTGGGAGGATCCTCGGCCTTAGCTTGCAAGACCTATGCCAGGCAGTTGAATACCCAGGAGTCATCCCCCAAGAAGTAGAAATAGAGCGAAGCCCTTGCTTTCACAGACATGGACTTGCGGGGGCTCTCAGTCCCCCATGACGACGCACTCGTGGTATCCGTCGTCATCGCAAATTTCATGGTGAAGAGGATATTGGTGGATAGATGCTCCTTAACTGACATCCTCTTCTATGACGCATTCAAAAGAATGAAGATAGCGCTCGAGCACTTGCAACCCTCTGACATGCCACTCATTGGATTCTCCAGAAGTGTAGTCAGGCTAGAGGGAAGAATCACCCTATCAGTCATGGTAGGGACAAAACCTCTATAGGTGACGTGGATGAACGAGGTCCTAGTCGTGAGAATCGGCTCCCCCTACAATGCCATCATCAGGAGGTCGATCCTCCATGCACTTAAGGCAGCCATCTCATCCTATCACCTCGCCCTCAAGTTCCCCACCAAGCACGGTGTTGAAGTCGTTCGGGGTGATCAATAAGTCGCATGCTAGCACCAGTGCTATGTGACAGCACTAAAGAGTAAGAACAAGAAAGCCCTGCCACTCGAGGGCCTCAACCTCAAGGAGGAACCGGCGAGCCAAGGCCAACCATTCGAGGACTTCTTCTTGGTTCCCCCAGACGAGGCTAAGCCTAATAAAATAGTCCACATTGGGTCCAACCTTCCCCCATAAATCCTATTCGAACTGGTAAGTTTCCTTATAACCAATGCCAACTTCTTTGCATGGTCTGTCGCTGACATGCCCGGAATTGACCCTTCAGTCATAACTCAAAGGCTGAGCATGGACCTGAGCTGTAGGCGAGTTCGGCAAAGAAAAAGGAACTTTGCACCAAAGTGATGGAAGGCCATAGGAGAGGAAATTGACAAACTACTTGACGTCGGCTTCATCCAAGAGGTACATTACCCTAACTGGTTGTCTAATGTGATTATAGTGAAGAAAGCTAATGGGAAGTGGTGGATCTATATTAACTTCACAGACCTTAACCGAGCCTTCCCCAAAGACAGTTTTCCTTTGCCGATGATAGACTACCTTTTCGATGCCATCATAGGGTACGAGCTACTTAGCTTCATGGATGCCTTCTCTGGATATAACTAGATTAAGATGCACCCTAAAGACAAAGAAAAGACCTCCTTCATTACCGAGCATGACACATATTGCTACAAGGTTATGCTCTTCGACCTCAAGAATGCCGGGGCCACCTACCAGCGCTTTGTCAATAATGTTTTCAAGCACCAAATGGGAAGAAACATTGAAGCCTATGTAGATGATATGGTGGTAAAGAGCTTGAAATCCATCATATGGATGACCGAACCGTGCAGGATGGCTGGGCAAAATTACAAAAAACTTATTTCTCCCATCTGGGAATCATGTTCCCTAATTTAGAAAAACTACATTTTTCAAGGTTCGTTCTTGAAACAAACTGGACCAGACCTGAAACCAAAAGAGAGAGAGAAGGATATACCTAATATAGAATCGTAAGTAACTCCTAACGTAGGTGTTCACGCCCAAAGAGGTCACCAAAATCCGCCTCCATTGAAGATGACACAGCTTATGGTGAGGCATGATCAACAAGGAGGTTCTTTAGCAAGAATCAAGTAGGGTGTGAGCACGACTTTAGATTGTTTCTTCTAGCAAGAAACAATTTCAAGATGTAATCTTGATAAGTTCCAAGAATGGAGATCGAACTAGGTAGGGGCGACAAGAGCTAAAGGAGAAAACTGTTGAAGAAGAATTCAACTACTAAGGAATTCGCTCCCTTATTTATAACCCTTTTGGGATCAGGTTCCTAATCCAATTAGGAAGGAGTTTATTTATCCAAATCTGATATTTGGATATGGACTCTTAAGTAGATAAGACATATATTTATCCTACTGCTGATCCTAATTAGATTATAAACCAAATTCACCCCATTTAATTAACTCACTTAAACCTAGTTCGAAATGGGCTTTAGGCCCATTAAGTCATATGGCTCACTTTCCCTTTTAAATGTTGGTTAGTTTGCTCTCTTGTATGGCGTGGGACCCTAGCATTGATCTCCAAGAAAGCCATATGGGTTCAACCCAACCTCTGTTACAAGGCCTGGCCGAATTCACTACTGAAGGCAGTGAACCCCTGAACCCATCAATATGGGCTCTTAGCAAGCCCAACATTTACACTTAATGGTCCTTGGGTTCAATTACCTTATGAAGGCCCAAGGATTATGGACTTATGTGAGATTATCCCATCAGGTAAAACCCTAAACGGTCTTATACTTAACCTCTCAGCCCATAATGATCAAACACTATCTAACAAGAGAGGACCTCTCCCTCGACTACAAGGTACAGTGTTGCACTCTCAGCTCACATGGATCCTGGGAATTAAAACCTTTTGCAAACATTTTGTGAAACCATAATATATATATATATATATATATATATATGTATATCTCTATATAAATATATATATTTGCAATAACAAATCTCAACAAGTTTGAAATCAACTATTGGCATTTTAAGCTTCCATCAGAGAGAATGCATTCCCTGATCATCGACTTTGTCTGACAAAGGGGCTGATTCTGTCACTATGATCAGCCGCTCAGGTGAATTCTTAGACTGCCCCAACATACTCAGGTTTTGACCCCCGCTAAGGATCTCACTGATTGACATATCAATGACTGCCCAATCCAACACCTAGTGTAGTACAATAATCAAGTCTAGGGATTAGGCGTAACTTTCCAATTTTGCCCATCTGTCTCCAAAGTGTAGGGCATAACTGGAAAATGATCCAGTTTAGAGTTTCAATCAAACCCACACTACATGTGCTTCAGGTCTCACCCTGGCAGTTGAGACAAGCCACCCTAACCTTCTTGGCAACACATTAGTATCAACCTTGGCAGGATAAACCCCCCAGGTCTATCCAACAGCTGTGAAGATTATAAACTAATATGAGTCTCACTAGTGTCCAGTTTAAGGGTATTACACAGAAACACACCATAATAACATGAATCAATTATGCACTTTATTCATTTATAATAAATGTCAATAAGTACATCAATTTGATTGAAACTATGGGCATAACTGTCTAACACACACCTCGGACCTAGCCAAGACCTTTGACACCTTGCGAAGATTAACATGAAGCTCAATCCCGACAAGTGTGCCTTCGGTGTGGCCTTAGGCAAGTTCTTAGGATTCGCCGTTACACAGTGAGGTATAAAGGCTAACCTTGAAAAGATCCGAGCTATCTTGGACATGGCACCACCGCGGTCGGTCAAGGGAACTCAAGACTCACCAGCTGAGTGGCTGCCCTCAGCCTCTTCATGTTGAAGTTTGCCGACCACTACCTACCTTTCTTCTAGGCCATCAAGAAGCTAGACTTTCAATGGTCGGATGAATAACAACACGCCTTTGAGGAACTGAAGCACTACCTTGCCTCACCTCTCCTCCTCACTCAGCCACTTCTAGGGGACATATTGTACCTATACCTTTTAGCCGGGGACGAGGCCATCAGCTCAGTGCTTATCAAAGAAGATGGAGTGAAAAAACCGATTTACTATGTTAGCAAGGTTCTTTGCGATGCTGATACCCATACCCCAAGGTAGAGAAGCTAGCCTTTGCCCTCATGGTCTCGGCTAGGAAGCTTAGGCCGCATTTCCAAGCCCACCATTGTGGTCCTTACAAACCAACCCCTCAAAGCTGTCCTCTCCAAGCCAGAATCCTCGAGACAATTGATCAAGTGGGTTGTCAAGCTATCTAAGTTCGACCTACAATATTGGCCAAGGCCTACAATCAAAGCGTAAGCCTTGGCCGATTTTGTGACAAAATGCATCTTCAGTAGAGCCCTCCACTAAGGCCCTGAAGAAGAGCAAGAAGAAAGGCATCAACCAGACAAAGGAGCTCGGCCCACCTAGAAGCTATTCGTTGATGGATCATCCAACTCCAAGGGAAGTGGAGCCGGCCTCATACTCCTTACCCCAAATAACATCGAAGTAGAATACGCATTGAGGTTCGACTTCTCGGCCTCTAACAATGAAGCCAAATACGAAGCCCTCGTCATTGGGTTGCAGCTCGCGAATGACCTCGACTCCCAGCACATTAAGGTCTTCAGCAACTCTTAGTTGGTGGTGAATCAAGTCAACGAGGAGTATGAAGCCAGGGAGAAAAGCATGACCAAATACCTAGCCAAGGTGCAGGAGCTAGCCCACCACTTCCAGCACTTCTCCCTATGGCAGGTTCTGTAGTCCGAGAACATGAGAGCCAATGCCCTATCCAAGTTGTCAAGCACCTCTGGTGTAGCCCTTGGCCGCACTATATGCATGGAGAAGTTAGCTCACCCCTCCATTAAAGAAGTCCAAGTCCTACTAGTATAGGCCAAGTCGTCTTGGATGGATCCCATCATTGCCTTCCTTACAACCAAGCAATTACTAGATGACAGAAATCAAGCCAGATGAATCCGACGACAAGCCACTCACTACACCTTGCTCGAAGGGAAGCTGTCCTTCACCTTTCCTTACCTCCGATGCCTCCGTCAGGAGGAGGGCGAGTACATGCTCTGAGAGATTCACAAAGGCATTTGTGGAAACCATCTCGGAAGCAAACCCTTGGCCCATAAAGCACTAAGGCAAGGGTATTTTTGGTCGATGATTCAGATGGACGCAATCGAGCTAGTGCGGAAGTGTGATTGATGCCAGAGACACTCCAACATCAACCATCGACCAGGCACAACCCTGTTGGCCCTCAGCATCCCTTGGCCCTTTGCCAAGTGGGGCATGGACCTCCTCGGGCCCTTCCCTCAAGCCATTGGAAATAGAGAGTAGCTCGTCGTCACGATCGACTACTTCACCAAAAGGGTTGAAGTTGAGCCCCTGGCTATCATCATAGCCAGAATGATACAAAATTTCTTTTGGAAGAACATCATCCACCACTTCGGCCTCCCCCACATGCTAGTCACTAACAACGGAAAGCAGTTTGATGATGCAAGGTTCCGAGAGTGGTGTGCCTCCCTCAGCACCAAGCAGCAATACACCTCGGTAGGCTACCCTCAGACTAACGGTCTAGCCGATGTCACCAATCGAACTATCCTAGAAGGGCTGAAGACTAGACTTAACAAAGCCAAAGGACTATGGACTGATGAACTAAACAACCTCCTGTGGGCATACTGGACGACACCTCGGATAGCCACGGGAGAAACTCCATTCAACTTGACTTATGGCATCGAAGCCATCATTCCAATAGAGATCGGCCATCTAATGCTTCGAGCTCAGGCATACAGTGAAGCCGAGAATGATGAATAACTCAAAACCAACCTAGACCTATTGGTAGAAGTCCGAGAATAGGTGTAAATCAGAGTAGCAACATACCAACAAAGAGTAGCTTGCTACAATAACTCAAGTGTTAAAGGAAGACACTACAGAGAATGAGACCTCATCCTCAGGAAAGTCATGGTACCTGAGCCTGGTGTAGTCAAGCCCGGCCCCAACTGGGAAGGTCCCCATAGAGTGAAGCAAGTTGTCAGCCCTGGTACATTTCGGCTTGAGCATCTGAGCAGAAGACTAGTCCTTCAAACTTGGAACTCAGAAAATCTTTGGATGCATTACCAATGAATGCACTCCCTAGTAGCTGGACAATGAATGCAAGTGCAAAGTTCCTCCCCCTCGGCCCAGTGTCCTAGTGGGAGGATGTACACTCAAACTGGACAGTGCTTAGACACACGACTTCCTAGGAGCCATACGTCTACCTCGCCTTCACGCTAAGGCAAGAAGAGCCAGGGACCGCAGCCACAGGCATCGGCCAGCAACTCCGACCTATAATGAACAGACACACTATAAAATAGCCTAAGCACGTCGCCAAGCAGGAAGAACAGGGGTACCTCGGCCAAATGCGCCCCGGAAGCCCAGGCCGTCCGAAGGACACCCCTAGGGGACCCGTAAAAAAGGTAAGCCAGGTCGGCCAAGATACGCTCCTCGCTTTGATCCCTTGGTGACAACAGGCTACCTCGACTTTGCACACTTAGCGAAATAAAAGGCCAGGAGAGCTGACTGTGACTTTCTTTCCTCCCCGTCGAGGAAAGGGGCCCTGAGCACCTCGGCGGCACAGACCGACCTCGGCCAAATTCATCTAACTTAAATTCCTAAGCGAACGACCAAGTAGTAGGGCACCTCAGATAACGACCTTTTGCTACTTGTGACCTCTTGGGCCCCCTTAGCAAAAGAAAAGAAAAGGAGAAGAAGAGGCAGAAGCAACAAAGGCACAAAATACGCAAAAAGAATATATCATTAAGTATTTACTTTCATCAATTACAAAAAGAATAGCCTCGGAGGGGGAGGCTAGACCCTTTACAAAGATGAACAAAAATACAAGAAAAAGCAGCAATCGGCAACAATCGGCAACAAAAAGCAAGAAGGCAGATCATCATGCCACATGATTCAGAGTCACCTAGATGAATTCTTCTAAGAAAAATCTTGGAATCCCTCTTTTCCTAGGACAAGAAAAAACCACTGAATGGTCATTCTTAGTGGAATGGTTACAATCTAAATTGAGCAATTAGAAAAAAGGGGGTGTTATCCCACATGGGCATAAGCATTCTTATCAAGTTTACTCTCCAATTTCTACCTCAGTATATTGCAAACTTACCTCCATGCTAAATAAGCATTCTTGGCACTAAATAAAGTCCGCAAGGGTTTCTAGTGGTTTGATTCACAAGACCAAAAAGATCAAGATGGTGGGTTAGGATTCCATGATGCCTATCTAAAGAATCAGTCCACGATAATTGGCTTGAGTTGGAGATTTCTTATTTCACTAACACCCCAATGGGATAAAGTGTTGCATGCAAAGTATTTGTGGGGATATAATTTCTTCTTGAGGCTATTTCAAATTTAAATGGCTCTTACATATGACAAGGAATTGTGAAGTTTCATGCTCATCTTAGGAAATTAAAGATTGCACTTGGCTAATTGGAGATAGATGGAGAGTAGATGATTTACATGATCCATCTCTTCCTACTGGAAGTTGGTCTCCTACTTTGTTCCCCACACTACTAAGTCTTTTAAGGTAGTAGAACTCATAGACCACTCTACGATAACTTGAGAGCAGAAATTTTAAACAATATATTTTAGTCAACTTCCGCTCAAACAATGTCATCCATTTAGACTTGTTCATGGGCTGGGTAGCCCGGCGGGTCAGGCCAGACTAAGTCGGGCTTGGACAAGATATCAGGTCTACGGGCTCAGGCTCGGGCCTAAAACATCGGTTCTGACCTATTTTTATTAATTATTGTTACTTTTTTTCAAGTAATAGTGATTTTTCATTATTTTTTAGGTTTTGAGGTCTTTTAATATAAATAAAATAGTTTTTTATTGAATGGAAAAAGAAAAAAAATCTTTTTCCAATTTTCTGGATGGGCTCATGCTCGGGCCTGGGCTTACGAATTTATATAAGGGTTGGGCTCGGACTCAAGACCTAGGCCCATTGGTTGGGCTGGACTTAGGCTCTGAACTGGGTATATTTTGTTAATACAGAGACAAATCCTGGCCCCAACCTGATCCACCATGTCCATGAATAGGTCCACATGCATTACATTGCCGATTACATCTTAGTTGATGTGTTCCCTCACTCCCCTTGGGAGGTACACAACCTCTTTTGGGTACTGTCTTTTACATGGCACCCACCCAATTACTTCATATGGCAGGCCATGTAGTTTGGAAGAAATTCTGGAGTTTAAATACTTTTAGCCCAAAACACACCATGTTCGTATGGAGACTAATGCTCTTCCCACATGATCTAGGCTACCTAAGGCTAAGATGACTTTGGACACAGTATGTCCATTTTGTACACAATACAATGAAAATGCAAAGCATCTCTTTTTGCATTGCCCACTTAACCAATTGGTATGGTTTGGCTTAGACCGGATTCTTTACTACATCATATCCTTATTGACTAGATCTCTATGGACATGGATATGGGTGTTTATAACATTCCAATCTGCATCAAATATTTTAACGTTCTTCGGAATATATATTTGAACAGCCCATAATGAAAACATTTTCGAACATACACTTTGTACCCTAACACAAGAATTTGCATGGGTGCTCCATAGAACATACCCCATAGGCACCCCATACCACATCCAAACCTTGTATTATTAGGAACATCTCTCATTCACAATGAGTACACATCTCCGTCCCACAACATCCCACAGCACATCCCCGCCATATATTAGGAACATCTCCCGATGATAGTACTAGAACTGATGATATTATTAACGGGAAATATTCCCAATACATGGCGGGGATGTGCTATGGGACGTTGTGGGGTGGCCCCTTGTGGGGCGAAGATGTGAAATGATTGGCAATGCACATTGATATGTGTATGTGGGACAGTAATGGGGTGCCAATATGAACTCCTAGAGAAAATCATTCACAAGGACAATTTATCATGGCATACAAAGTTAAACTTTGATGGTGTGATTTCTTCCACAACTTTAGGAGCTGGTGTTGTGTAGTGAGATGATAATGCCCCTTATTTGTTCATGCTATTTGTTTGGAGACCAAATCTACCCTTGCAACGAAAGCCACAACCCTTCGATCTTGAATGTTTTAAATTTGCTTTGGACTTGCATATCCAATCTGTTGTTGATGGAGGATGATTTGACCCGACCTATGAAATGACGACACGTGGACCTGACTCAGCATGAACAATAGCTCAGCATCATAGGCTGACCACAACTACCTATAGAGCAGCTCGCTATATCATAGCTCACTGTAGGGGAGCTCGCTACAATACGAGCTCCGGGTCCCCCGAGCTACCTAGAAGGGAATACTCCAAGACTGCTTCAGCTTGCGAGCTAAGGAAACCAGCTTGCTCCAGCCCTTAAGTGGATAAGTCACCCCAAGGACCAACCTTGGTAAGGGCCACCCCGAAGTACTCCTAAGCTTGGTATGAAGTAGCTCGCGAATGGGCTACGTGACGTTCTCAGGAAGCTTCTATCTGACAAGACTGTACCGGTCAGACTGCGCCATGTCTCTCGACTGACGGCGCAACCCTTGTCCTTTCGACAGTCTGCACCCACGTCTCTCGGTAGGTGGAGGCGTGTCTACCCCCTTTGGGACGTGTCACTCATCCAAGCAGGTAGTACGTTGTAACGATCACCTGCGCCGGCCTGGTAGGTAACGACTGCGACAAGAGCCCAGTGGCGGTTACGCCCGATTTGACAAGAGCCCATAAAAAAGCCCTTGAGGCGAAGGGGAGGAGATCATCAGATACTTGAATACTTACACGCTCTCATACTCTCAACTTGAGTCTTTACTTGATCGCGAGCTAACCTCTCGAGCACAGTGATAAAGCGCGACCTACACTCTTAGCTTTTGCACTCTTTTTTCCTTCCCCAGCATTCTAACTTAAGCTTCGGAGTATTCCCGTTGGGAAAATCCCTGGGAGTCCTTCTTCTTCGTCTTCTCAGGTGCTATCCGCCGCCAACAAGGAGCCAGTTAGCAGCCAACTAGGAGTGCCCGGATCGTGCCGCATCATTTGGCGCCATCTGTGGGAAACGCTTCTAAAAGCCTTCCTCTGAGCTTTCACAAGTTTCTTCTTCCAAAAAACTTAGCATTCATCATGGCTTCTTCTTGTAATGCCGGACGTGGCACTAGCCAAAATGCTTCCGAAGATCAGCCCCAGCTTCCTACTATCTGCATCGGACAGTTTACCGTCCCCCTCTCAGCGGACGGAGTTCCTAGTTTGAACATGCCTCTTACAGGGGCACCCATCATTGCTCCACTCTCTTCTACAGTCGGAGCAACCTTTGCCGAACCCTCGGTTGTGCCCCCAACGGCCAACCCGAACCAACTGGAGGACTTGGTGCAATGCATGCGGGCCATGCAGGCTCAAATGCAATAGTTTCAACAGTTCCAACTCTACCAAAAACAAGTGCTCCACCAGGTTTCCCAGTACCAGTACCAGCAGCAGTTTCCCTCTCTGCCTCAGGACCAGCCGCCGCTTCCGCCTCGACATTCGGCCACAAAGCAGACCAAGCCATCCCGCCGAAGTGAGCGACCTCGCCGGGGAGAGGCTTCCCAGATCCAGGATCCCGCCAAAAGCCAAGCCTCTTCCCGCAGCAAGAAGGAGAGCCCGACCACTTCCGCCTCACAGCCTATAGGCAGGTCAGGGGCCTCTCAGCCAACTAAGCCCGTGTCGCCACAACCCTTGCAGTTCAAGCTCCCTGTCGCGGAGAATCCGTTCGGGGTCCTGGCCACGGACTTCAGACAGGGCCTTTCGGTCCATAGCCGTCACCAGCAGTCTGAGCCTATCGAGCTCGGTGACATTGAAGCGTCAATTACCAATGTTGAACCAGCAAAGCAGCAGCGAAGACGCCAGCGAGCCCGCCGAACTGTTTCTAGACCCTCTCCCAAGCTCAAAGGAAAAGAGGAGGTATGCTCAAGTGAAGCGAAAGCTACTCCCCTCCTCTCGGTTTCTTCCTCGCTATCTCCAGAACTCCTTGTTGTCCCCATGCCAAGGGACTTCAAACTCCCTCCTCTAGATAAGTATGATGGGTCTTTTGATCCAAATGACCATGTGGACACTTTCCAGTCCCAGATGCACCTAGCAAGAGCCAACGAGTCTTGCATGTGCGTGGCCTTTTCAACCACCTTCAAAGGAGTGGCTCACATCTAGTACCGAAACCTTGCACCCGGCTTGATAAGAAGTTGGGCGTAGTTCGTGTAAGTTTTCACCTCTCACTTCGTCACCAGCAAGAGGTGCCCGTGAACTCAAGAGAGCCTCCTCGGCGTAGTGCAAAAGGAAGGGGAGCCCATCCGAAGCTACATCAAGCGGTTCAATGACACTTATTTGAAGATACCCGACCTGGATCCTGCAGTTTGACTCACAGCAGCCAAGCGAGGTATCACCCATAAGGAGTTCAAGTGGCACGTAGTTGTCAACCAACCCAAAACCGTGATCGAATTCCTTTTGCTCGCAGATCGGTTCATTGGGATAGAGGAGGAAATCAACCAGAGGGGTGAGCAGGCCCTAGAAAAAAGAAAGAGGGAGTTGGAGCCCCCGTCTCAAAGTGACAGTAGGAAGAAGAAGGACATAGCTCGGGGGGCAAGGCCAGTCCAGCCCTCCTGAGCTCTAGCAGCAGAAAGGGACTACACGCCCCTCAACACAAAGCGGGCTGAGATCCTCATGGCAATCAAGGACGCCCCATACGTGAAGTGGCCACCTCGGCTAAAGGCCGACCTGAGCACCCAGAATAAAAATTTGTATTATAGCTTTCATAAAGATCATGGTCATAGTACCGAAAGTTGTAAAAACCTCCGCAATGAGATAGAAGAACTCATCTGTCATGGGTATTTATGAAATTTTGTACAAAATAATAATAATAATAGTAAAGCAGGTCGACAAGGGGAGAAAGGAAGAGATGCCCCCGAGTCCAGCAGGCAAGCGAAGCAACCGCAGAAGCAGCCCCCCGAGGAGAGACCAGTTCGGGGGATCATCCATGTTATAGTCGGAGGCTCGATTGTAGCGGGCTGCAGCTCAGCAGCAGCCCGCGCATCAGCTCGCGAGACCGGCAAAGAAGAGCGGAACCCTCCGAAACGGCCAAGGACAGAAGACCCCATCTTCTTCACAGAGGATGACGCATGCGGGGTTCATTACCCCCACGATGACGTGCTCATCATAAAGATAAAGATCAGTGACTTTGAAGTCAAGCGAGTCCTCGTTGATTCAGGCAGCTCGGCGGATATCCTCTTCAAAGCAGCCTTCGACAAACTCCAACTTCAGGAGAGCAACCTAAAGCCCGCGAACACTCACCTGGTAGGCTTCAGTAGAGAGGAAGTCCGGCCCCTAGGAAGGGTGACAGTACCTGTGGAAGTCAGCACCTGACCTAGCACTGTAAGGCTCAAGCACGACTTCTTGGTGGTCGCAACCCCCTCCCCATACAACACCATAGTAGGTCGGCCGATTACCCATGCTTTATGGGCTATGGTGTCCACCTACTACTTGGCCATGAAGTTCCCCACAGACTTCAGCATCGGGGTAGCGCGAGGTGACCAGCTTGAGTCTCGCAAATGCTACGTCGCCGCCCTCAAGGGAAAAGCCAAGGTGGCCGATGACCTCGAGCTGGAGTTACCTACAGAGCAGAACGAGAAGCGAGTTGCACCCACGGAGGAGACCATCTCTATCCCAACCTCGACGGAGGACCCTGCCCAAATGCTTCAGATCGGTGCTTCCATCGAGGAGCCTCTGTGATCCAAATTGGTATGCTTTTTACTTAAGAATTTAGATGTTTTTGCTTGGTCCGTGACAGAAATGCCCGGCATAGACCCTAGCATCATAACTCATGAGCTTAATACTGATCCTGTAGTTAGGCCCGTTAGACAGAAGAAACATAACCTAGCCCCAGAGCGGTGGAGGGCAGTCGACGAGGAGATTGGGAAGATCCTTGCAGCCGATTTTATTAGGGAAGTCCGTTACCCGAGTTGGGTGGCCAACCCCGTTCTGGTGAAAAAGGCTAATGGTAAATGGCGCATGTGCGTCGACTACACCGACCTGAACCGAGCTTGCCCAAAGGACTGCTTCCCACTCCCCAGGATTGACCGTCTAGTGGACGCGACCTCGGGGCATGAGTTGCTGAGCTTTCTAGATGCCTACTCGGGCTACAATCAGATCATGATGGACCCAGCCGATGAAGAGAAAACTGCCTTCATAACCGAGCTTAGCCTGTACTGTTACAAGGTCATGCCCTTCGGATTAAAAAATGCCAGGGCAACCTTCAAAAGACTTGTAAATAAACTGTTTGAGTTGTTGATTGGCCAAAAGATGGAATGTTATGTAGACGACATAGTCTACATAAACTTCTATGTAAATTCTATGTAAATTTAATACAAGACTTGAACTTAGAAATTCTATGTAAATTCAATATGAAATTGACCCCGAATAAGTGTGTCTTCGGAGTCACCTCGGGTAAATTCTTGGGGTATATCGAGAACCGGCACGGCATTGAGGCCAACCCAGAAAAAATAAAGGCCATCTTAGATATGAGACCTCTCAAAAAGTGAAGGAGGTTTAGAGGTTGAATGGTAGAATAAACGCTCTGAGTTGCTTTATGTCAAAATCGGCAGATCGCTGTCTGCCTTTCTTTAAGGCAATGAAAAACAAATGGTTCGAGTGGACCCAAGATTGTCAGCTCATGTTTGATGAGCTCAAAAAGTACTTCGCTAGTGTACTGGCATTAACCTGGCCCAAAGAGGGCGATGTTTTAGATCTGTACCTCTCAGCCAGCGACGGAGTGGTCAGCTCGGTACTAATAAAAGAAGTAGATTCGGTCCAATGACCTATCTACTATGTTAGTAAAGTGTTGTAGGGAGCAGAGACAAGATATCCAGAGATAGAAAAATTGGCCTACGCACTGGTTATTGCAGCCCGAAAGTTCCCCCCGTACTTCCAGGCTCGTACTGTTATCGTCCTCACCAACAAACCTCTGAGGTAAGTCTTACTCAAGCCCAAGGTCTCCGGTCGACTGATGAAGTGGTCCATTGAGGTCAGTGAGTATGATCTCCAATATAAGCCGCGAACTGCTATAAAGGCCCAAGCCTTAGCAGATTTCGTTGTGGAGTGCACTTTCGACTCCGAAGTCCCCAGGCCGGTTGAGCATGAGGCCCCAAGTTCGAGCAAGCCCGGAGCTCTCAGGTCGGTTGAGTCCAAGCGTCGTGAGGTAGCAGCCAATGTGGCATCTCTTCTAGTTAGGCCAAGCATGAACTAGGATGAGGAGCCCTGGATCCTTCACGTAGATGGCTCGTCGAACCAGCAGGGCAGCAGAGCCGGGATAGTTCTGCACGACCCAAGTGGCATAAAGTTGGAATACGCACTACGCTTAGAGTTCACGACATCCAACAATGAAGTGGAGTACGAAGCACTGATAACCGGGCTCGCCCTAGCCAAAGAAGTGGAAGCCAAACATATCATCATCTGCAACGACTCTCAACTCATAGTCAACCAAGTCACAGGCGAATACGAAGCTCGCGAACCAACTATGATTGCCTACTTAGCTAAAGTACAGGAGGCTCTGCTCAACTTCCAGTCATACTTCATTAGGCAAATCCCAAGGTCGGAGAATGCTGAGGCCGATGCCATGTCCCGGTTGGCCGGCACCAGTGATAACACCATGAGGACCGTGTACATAGCGGACCTACCTCGGCCTAGCATTCTCTAGGGGGCAGAGGAGGTCGCTCCCATCGTTCAAGAAGAGCCGAGTTGGATCGACCCGATGAGCTTCCTGCTACACAAGACCCTCCCTGCGGATCGCAATGCCACCAGAAGGGTAGAGCGTCAGGCGGCCAAATACGTCATAATAGATGAACGGCTGTACCGAAGGTCCTACACGCTTCCCTACCTACGCTGCCTGTGACCTTCCGAAGCTGAGCTCGTACTCTGCGACACTCATGAAGGCCTGTGCGGTGGACACTTGGGGGGCAGGACCCTCGCCCAAAAAGCACTACGGCAAGGGTACTACTGGCCAACAATGAAAGTAGATGCCACCGAACTCGTCAGAAAATGTGACAAGTGCCAGAAGCACGCCAACATCCATCATTAGCATGATGCTGACCTCAAATACCTCACAAACCCATGGCCTTTTGCACAATAGGGTATCGACATACTCGGACTGTTCCCACCAGTGACAGGCCAGAGGAGGTTCTTAGTGGTAGCAGTGGATTATTTCACCAAGTGGGTAGAAGTCAGACTTCTTGAAACGATCACAGCCCGAAACGTCCAGAACTTCTTCTAGAAGAACATAGTGTGCCACTTCGGGCTACCTCGGGTACTAATCTCTGACAACGGAAAACAGTTTGAGGACATAAAATTCCAGACCTAGTGCCAAGACATGGGAATCCGGCAGAGCTTCACTTCAGTTGCACATCCTCAAGCAAACAGTCAAGCAGAGGTTATGAACAGAGCTATTCTTCGCGGACTGAAAGTATGCCTAAATCGAGCTAAATGACTGTGGGCAGATGAGCTACCCAGTGTTTTATGGGCCTATTGAACCACAGAGAAGACCGCCATAGGAGAAACTCCCTTCAACCTCACCTATGGCACCGAAATAGTCATCCTAGTTGAGATCGAGATTCCCTCGCTACGGATGGAAGCATACGATGACAAGGCAAATGAAGACGGGCTAAGTACCAACCTTGACCTACTTGACGAAGTAAGGGACCTCACATATATCAGGACCACAGCTTACCAACAAAGAGTAGCCCGGTACTATAATGCCAGGGTCAAGAAGTGGAACCTACGCGTTGGCGACCTGGTCCTTCAGAAAGTTCTTGGGGAAGGAACATACGAGCTCGAGACCCTTGAAGGGAAACAAGTACCTCGGGCATGGAATATTGTCAACTTAAGGCAATATTACTTGTAACTACTAAGTAGACCATGTGTCACTCCCAAAAGCCTAAGGGCCAAAATGCCGAGCTAACATGACCTCGGCGCAATAAAACCCAATCGCCTCTATGGCATAGGCGAACTACTGAGTAGACCATGAGTCACTCCCAAAGCCTAAGGGCCAAGATGCCGAGCTATCACAACCTCGGCGCAATAAGACCCAACCGCTTCCGTGGCATGGGCAAACTTCAAGGGCAGACTATAAGTCAACCCCTTAGCCTAAGTGCTAAAGCGCAGAGCTAACCAAAACCTTAGCATCAAGAAAGACTTAGCCACTTCGATGGTATAAGCAAAGTATGAAATAGTAGAGGCGTAAGTAGCTCAGGTTTAAATCCTATGAAGCATGGCTCATCTCAGTACGTTGGTTGAACTAAGGAATAGCTGACAAACATATAGCTCGGGCATACATGGTACCACAGGGGTGCATTAAAACGTCAAAAGACAGCCCGGGATAACAATTACCGAAAGGTCCTACTTCGGGTAAGTATCTCTAGTAGCTCTTAGTGATGAGATCACTTTAGCAAAAAATAAAAAGAGCACAACTTACTTGGAAGAAAAAGAAATTTAATTACTGTTTCAAAAAAAAAAGAAAAAAAAAACAACAACCGAGCTAAAAAGCTCGAGAAAGTTTGATAGAAGATAAAAAAGGGCACAACCGCCCAACAAAAGATTCTTTCAAGACCAGGTTTATGGCACCTGGGAGCCACCAGAGATCAGAGCAGATAATCAATGCCGCCGAAGCCTCAAGGGTCCCCCTCCTCCACCTCGTCCTCATCCTCCGGGGAGTCAAGCTCTTCCTCCTCCGCCTGATCCGCTGTCTCGGGAGACAGGCCCTTCAGGGTGATGCCGTCGAGGTTGAGCCCAGAAAATTTCTTTCGGACCAACCACCGACAGAGCTTGAATTTGGAGTGGTACGAGCTCGAGTCGTACTCCACCTGGAGGTCATGATATTCTTGGGAGTCCTTGAAGTCCCAGACCGCCTTCTCTCGCTCGGCCTCTACCATGTGGTCAAAATTCCGAGTCCGGTCCAGAAGAGTGGACTCCAAGTCCCAAACCTATTGCCGGAGGTGCTCCCTCTCCGCTGCTACCCTCGACGACTCCTCCCTATAGCGCGCACTCTCTTCAGAAAGCCTGGCGATTTGCACCTCCTGGTCTTGGATGAGCAGCTCCTGAGACTTGCTCCCCTTGCGAGTGTGAAGGAGCTCGCCCCGAGTCCGGTCGAGCTCACCTTGGAGCTTCTGAACGATGGCCCTCTCATTATGAGCATTGCTGGAGTGGATGTGCGTTTGGAGGGCCATGGCATGGATGGCGGCGTTCACTTGCCTACAAGAGACTAAGGTCAGAAGGCAACAAAAAAAAAAAAAACGAGAAGAGGGGAAGGACTACTTACCCCCATACAATGAGAGGAGACAAGCGCGGCGAGATCCCTAGGCTCCATCTCCCCCCACTTAGCGACCTCCTCATTGCTGATCGCCCTTCGGCTCTTCCGTTGAGCCATGACGTAATCGTTCACACCCTCCCAGTTTCCCACTGGGAGCCGCGGGTAGGGGAACGACTAAGAAGGACCCCCTTTAGATGGAGGTCACGGAATTTCGGGCAGCAGAGAAGAGAAGACTGGCTCAGTAGACCCAAACTCGGTACCCCCAAGGTGGGGGTCCGGTTAGGGTGTGACCTCTTCACTTGGCACCTCTGGTTGCTTGAGAGGAGGCGGCGCGAGTCAACACCAGACATGATGGCTGCCAAGAAGAAACCATAAGATATTAGTTCGGTAAGAACAAAGTATATGTATATACACAATATTGTTACAAGGTACTACTGAAGGGACGAGAGATCCATCGTATGGATGCCCAAATCTTGTGGAACAAAGTATATGTATAACCCCTGCAGTGAGTTACACACATGAGTTGAAGCCCCGGAGTCAATACACCAGGACACAGAAGCTACCAATAGATTGGTCTTTATAACACAAGTTTTGAGATTACCTTTCTTGGATTCTAGGTAGGTAGGACAGTTCCTTTAACAGTGGTCGGTCTTCTTGCAAAAATGACAGGCATCTGATGCCTTGTCCTTCCTCTGTTTCTTGGGTTTGGCAGCCTTCTTCTGGGGCTTTCTCTTTGCCTTTCTTTTCTTGCCCTATTTGCTAGTTTCAACAAGCATGGCAATGGGCTCATCCTTTTTAATCAATTCTTCGGCCCTCTACAACATATTGCTGAGTTCCTGCAAGCTGACGTTCAGCTTGTTCATGGTGTAATTCATGATGAATGGATTAAAGGATGGAGGCAGAGTGTTGAGAATAGCATCGATCTGTGTTACCAGATCCAGCCCGGATCCAAGAGCCTCTAGTTCGTTGATATAACCCATCATCTGGAGACAATGGCCATGAACTTGTTGGCCCTTGGACATCTGCATGGTTATGAATTATTTCAAGACCTTCTGCCGAGTAGAACGATTATGCTCTTTGTACATTGTCTTGAAACTGTCCAATATGTCCTTAGCAAGTTCGATCTGATCGAACTGCCTCTGAATTGGGTTTTCCAAGGATTAAATGATATAGCAGTGGGCAAGGGAGTTTTTCTCCTCCCATTCTTGGTATTCTCTTCTCCGGGCTTCAGAAGCCCTATTTCCCGGACGATCCTGAGCAGGATTCTTGGCTACCTTATCCAATTTCTTAGAGGTTAAGACCAACATAAGTTTCCTGTACCAGTCAACATAGTTTGGTCCCTTCAACTTGTTGTCATCAAGCAACTTTGCAAATTGTCCGTTTGCCATTTTTTGATAAAAGAGCAAACATCAGTCTACAACCTAATTTGATTCATGTTCATTACATAGATATGGATTTTAATCTACCTTCCATTTCCATTTATTCATCTCTGAGATTTCCCTCATTTATCAGTGACGGAGACTACGGGTTGTCTCTGAAAATGTGGTAAATCACATAGGGTGCATGGAGCCAACTGTTTTAGCTGCATAACCCCACCACCTTTTTGTGAAAGATCATATCCACTCATCATATGAGTTTTCCCATTGGCATCTATCAGACAAGGTTCAGAGCTGGTAAACCTTTATGTCCAGTGAGTGCTTACCCATCATATTCGTGAATGCCAAGGTACCATGAGAGAGTTCCCATTTTCTAGTGAAGCCCCTCCCACATCGGTCTATGACGCCCCTATCATCTTATGAAACACTTAGACAAGCCCAACAGCAAATGGATAGCCCATTTTCTGGTGCGTTTCCTCATTAATGAAGGACCCATCCTCATGCTAATGATGGAAGGCCTTTAGAGAGTTCATCATATGAATCTCCCTATCACATGCACTCATATTAGTTGGAGGGAACAGTTAATTACGCCCTAATTTGATCTAGGTCAAACCAAAGTGGCTCCCACTGACTTTCATAAAGTCAGATTTTGGTGGGCCTAAATCGGCTAGGGTTCCGCACGTAACCTCTCCATGAGGTGTGGGGGCCCACCACTGAGGGAGGTCATCCAATGACCAAAAGGGACATCATGGCAATGATGTGCATTCAGCCATGGTGTGCGCAAGAGCCACTGTCGATTGAGCATGGGCCAATTACTTATGGTCCATGTACGTAGCACATCACACATCCACACATCACATGCAAGAATAAATTGATCCAATTAATTAATTATCTGTAAAGCCTATTTGAAGCCCATTTTAAAACCATAATATTAACCATTAATGTTATCTAGGTATATGGGCCGAATTAGGGTTGATGGGTTCGTTCCATATAGCTTTATCCGCAGAGTGGGCTTTTAGCAGTTTTAACCATTTAAAACTGGGCCTTTACAGGTTGGGCCGAATTAACCATTTAATTAAATATCAATCCTCAGGCCCATTAGTGGGAAAATTAGGACTGACTTTCAGCCTTGATCGAACCCTAGATTTGGTCCAAACAATTTGAACCAATCTTGGTTCGAATGGGTCTAGGGTTTGATCTTTAATTAAATCTTTAATTCAAGAAAATAATCTGAAATAAAATTTTGATAAAAGAACAATCAAGAATCAGTCTATCAGGGCTGTTCGCACAATCCTTCATGCAAAACAGAGGTTAGATCACAGGTTGCAGTTTCACAAACTGCAAATCGCAGATAGCGATTCTCCCATCTGTGAAATCTCCTCCTCTGTGAGTTCTCTTTTTCTGTGCCGCCATCTTCGATCCAAAATAAAATATATAGAAATCCTAATTTCTATTAATAATTACAATAGATCGAATACCTATGCATTCAATCTAAAAAATAAAAAAAAAATATTTTACAGACAAAATGTAATAATCAGATTTCGATCTCCTCTTGTACGAACAACCCATAAATCAAGAAAATTATAAAGAACAATTCTAAATAATAATCAGATTTATATAAAAATTAATTTCAGATTATTCACCCATAATTTTGGGAACAAATTTCCCAAAACCCATATCTGCGCAAATTGGGTAGAATGCCTTCTGCCCATTTGTGCCGGTTCAAATCTGAAACAAATTGGTTCAAGATTTGAACCATGGCTCTGATACCACTGAAGGGATGAGAGATCCATCGTATGGACGTCCAAATCTTGCAGAACAAAGGGGCGAATTTCAAAAAATTTTCTCTCCCTTCAACTAGGAATCGCATTCCCTATTTAGAGAATCATATTTTCAAGGATCAATCTTGAACTATAAACTGAACCAAAAGGAGTAGGAGAAGATTATACCTGATACGGAGAAATAGTATCTCCCAACGAAGGTGTTCATGCCCAAGGAAGGATCCAAAGACTGCTCCCACTGAAGATGGCGCAGTGTAGGATGGAGCAGAATTAGTAGTATTTCTCTCCAAGAGTTCTATACTTCGCAAGAAACAGCAGGATGGCACGCGAGCACAGATTCCTATCAATTCTTTCTCAAAGAACTGATGTCAAGATCGAATCTTGGCTTCTCCCACAACTGGAGATCGAATTGGATGTCTGGCGGCTGTAGGATGGAGGCGACAAGAAAGATCTTTGCAGGGATTGTAGAAATCTTTCTTCTATGATTTCAACTCTAAAGAGGATGTGAGTATGTCTTCTCCAAAGGCTGCCGCCCCCTCCTTATTTGCAATCCCAAAGGATCAGCTCCTAATCCAATTAGGAGTTGCTGATCCAAATCTTATTTGGATCAAAACATCTCTTTAGGTGATAAGGATAAACCCTTATCTTATCTACAGATTGGATCAACCTTCTCCTAATCTTATTAGGAGGTTTCTAGATCCAAATCACATTTAAATCTGGACTCTCTGAGTGGATAGGGTTAAGGCCCTATCCTATCTGCTGATGCATCTCAGAATTCGCCCATATTTAACTTATTAAATAAGTCCAGTTCGAAATGGGCTTTAGGCCCATTAAGCTTATGTACTCACTTAACCTTCCTAACTGCTACCCAGTTGGGCTTCCTTGTATGGTGTGGGACCCAAACATTGATCTACACATCAGCCACATGGGTTCAGTCCAGCCTTTGTTACAAGGCCTAGCCAAATACACTGTTATGGATAGTGCTCCCCCTGAAACCCATCAAATGGGCTCTATGGGCCCAACACTTACACTAAGTGGTCCTTGGCCAAAGCCACCTTGTAACACCCAGGGACTGTGGCAGATGCAAGATTAGCCCATCAGGTATTACCCTCAATGGTCTTACACTTAACCTCTCAGCCCTTAATGATCAAACACTGCCCGACAAGAGAGGACCTCTCCCTCGGCTACAAGGAACAGTGTTGGACTCTCTACTTATATGGATCCCGGAAATTAAAACCTTTTGCAAACATTTTAGAAACCATAATAAATAAATATATATATATATATATATATATATACTTTTATATCTCATATAAAATATATTTTGCAAAAACAAATCTCAACGATTGAAATTAGTTGCCGGCAGTCTTGGTTTCAATTAGTGAGAGTGCATCCCCGATCATTACCTTTGTCCGACAAAGGGGCTGATCCTGTCACTATGATCACCCACTCAGATGAATTCACAGACTATCCCAACATACCCAGGTTTTGACCCCGCTAAGGATCTCACTGATTGGTACATCAAAGACAACCCAATCCAACACCTAGTGTAGTATCATAATCGAGTCTAGGGGTCAGGTGTAACTTTCTAGTTTTGCCCATTAATCTCTAAGGTCTAGGCCAACACTAGAAATCTGGTCCAGTTCAAAGATTCAATTAATCCTACGCTATATGTGCCTTGGGTCTCACCTTGGCAGCTGAGACAGGACACCCCAACCGACTTGGTGGCACAACAGTTTCAGCCTTATCAGGATAGGTCTCCCCAGACCGACCCACTGGCTGTGAACATTCTAAACTAATACGAGTCTCATTAGGTATCCAGTTTAAGGGTATTTCATAGAAACATACCAAGGGAACATGAATCAAATATGCACTTTTATTCATTTACAATAAACTCATAAAGTACATCATTATGATTGAAGTTAAGGGCATACAAAACTGTTTAACAACTACGCGACCAAAAAAGACAACCTACCCGGGCTCAGGCCTGCCTACGCGAGCTTCTCCTCGATCAGGTAGTCCGAATAGAGGAAGCCTACCAATGCCCAGGACAACATCGTTTTCCAAATTTTAGGGTCTAGCTCGACCCTAGAGTCCTGGACGGAACCCCTCCAAGAAGTTGGGAAGGACCACCCCTCGGGGTTATGGAACACAAAATAATTCCGCTTCCAGGCGGGAATCTTATTTGGTAGCTCATGCAAGAGCTTATAGCCGCAACGGGGAGAAAGATAATGAAAACGCTTCTCTAGTAGAGCCCCGGGAGTGGCATTTTTTATACAAAGAATAGAGGAAAAACTATCTAGGTTCGAAGGGAGACAGTACTCATAATACAAGGATATAGTGCCAACCATGTTTCGAATGGCATTGGGATGAAGCTGATCGATGGTGATGTTAAAATGGTTCATCACCTCCCCTATTAAGGGGTGCAGGGGGAGACATAGCCCAGCCTCGAGCTGTTCCTGGAAGATAACTATATCATTAGGACCGTGCTTCCACGGGAAGTTACCAGTGGGGAGGCTGTAGACAAGGTCCCCAAGAAGGTGGAAGTAGCGGATTAGAGACCTGAGTCTCTTCGCTATCATAGAGGATGGGCCGAAAGTATCAGAATCCCTTCCCCGGGAAGTAGAGGCCACATCGATGGAGGTCTCCCGAGCCTCTGGGACATGTTCCCAGGCTCCTCCCAAGCTCGAGGGGGCATCATCATCTTGGTTACTGCCCCGGTAGTGAGTATGGTACGGGTACCCATACATGATTGGCAGTGATCAAGACTCACCGAAAAAGACGGGATGAAGTAAACTGAGGAACTCGAGTGGACTAGAAAGATGTGTGGCCTTAGAATCCGAAGACAGCAAGATGGCGTGAGAGAAAGTGAGGCCTAGAGGGCCCTCCTATTTATAGTCTCCGCGCCTTCGAATCAACGGCCTAGATTAAGGCATATCTGATGGTTTGCAGGTGAGCTGATCGCACGCCTTCTGAAACCAAAAAGAGATTGGCTGCATGTCTCCCATGATTGAGGTAATGACGGTTGCACGACATCCAAAGTTAAGAGCCACTTCAGCGTGTTTTGGGAATTCAAAAAGTCAGAAAATCCCCTGATTCCCGCGAACGCATTTAATATGAGCAGTCAGTCAAGTTTGAATTTTGGTCAAATCAATCCGTCATACTTCATGAACTCCTCGCGCTAAGGCAGCACTCTTAGCTCGAGGAGTGGGGGGCAATTGATGGAGGATGATTTGACCCGACCTATGAAACGATGACACGTGGACCTGACTCAGCACAAACAACAACTCAGCATCATAGCTTGACGACAACTAATGAGCCTATAGAGCAGCTCGCTATATCATAGCTCGCTATAGAGGGAACTTGCTACAATACGAGCTCCGAGTCCCTCAAGCTACCTAGAAGGGAATACTCCAAGACTGCTTCAACTTGTGAGCTAAGGAAACCAGCTCGCTCCAGCCCTCAAACGGATAAGTCACCCTAGAGACCAACCTTGGTAAGGGTCACCCCGAAGTACCCCTAAGCTTGGTATGAAGTAGCTCACGAATGGGCTACGCGACGTTCTCAGGAAGCTTCTATCTGACAAGACTGTGCCGGTCAGACTGCGCCATGTCTCTCGACTGACGACGCAGCCCTTGTCCTTTCGACAGTCTGCACCCACGTCTTTCGGCAGGTGGAGGCGTGCCTGCCCCCTTTGGGACGTGTCACTCATCCAAGCAGGTAGTACGTTGTAATGATTACCTGCGCAGGCCTGGCAGGTAACGGCTGTGACAGGAGCCCAGTGGCGGTTACGCCCGATTTGACAAGAACGCCCCTATAAAAGCCCTTGAGGCGAAGGGGAGGAGATCTTCAGATACTTGAATACTTACACGCTCTCATACTCTCAACTTGAGTCTTTACTTGCTCGCGAGCTAACCTCTTGAGCACAGTGATAAAGCGCGACCTACACTCTTAGCTTTCGCACTCTTTTTTCCTTCCCTAGCGTTCTAACTTAAGCTTCGGAGTATTCCCGCCAAGCAAATCCCCGGAAATCCTTCTTCTTCATCTTCTTAGGTGCTGTCCGCTGCCAACAAGGAGCCAGTCAGCAGCCAGTTAGGAGTGCCCGGATCGTGCCGCATCAGTTGTCATTCAAGGTGATGTGCAATCATTGATTAATCTATTGTTTGAGGATATTATTTCGCCTCTTGGATGTTCATACCCCCATATCTAAAAAACCTTGCCCTTCTATTGTAGCTTGATTATGTCCACCTGATTTCCTAATTCCTATTATTTTTGAAATTCAATGTAACTGGGAAATTTGTTGGTGAGCCTTCAGGAACTTTTTAAAAGAAAAGTAACAACAACAACAACAACAACAACAACAATAACAATAATAATAATTACATGTTTGAGAACAGTGGGGCCGATTTGTAGCTAATTACTTACGTGGCACAATAGAACATAATTAACAAGCTTTACTCTTTTTTTCTTTTTTTTCTAGATTTTTGAAAATATTACTGGCATAAATTAAAATTTACATACATTATGAGTCTATATATGTTGTAGACAAAATCATGCACAATAGGCTAGGCAACCTATCATGAGTGAATACACTAGTGTTCCATATGCATAAGGTGTAAGTTCCACATGGGTCCCATGTGTATAAAACACTAACATATTCACTTGCGATAAGTTGCCCAGCCTGTTGTATTTGATTTTATTTCCAACCCATCTAGTTCCATGCATCCGCACAACCATCTTTCCACTAATATATGTGTTGGAGTAATGAAAGTGTGGTGAGAATAACCAAAGAAAAGACAAAATCTTGTAGAGGAAAAGTTGAATGTTAAAGATAGAATGAAGAGAAAAAGATTAAGGAAAACTACAAAATTACCCACACTTGACTTCTCAATACCTTCACTTAATTTGTTTTTCATTCAAGATCTCAAATGCACAAACTTTTTAGAAGCTAGAGGCTTGGTGAAGATATCGGCAAGTTGGTCTTCAGTCTTGATGAACTCCAATTCAATTTCTACTTTCTCAGCTAACTCTTTGATGAATTGCTGTCTTAGCTCAATATGCTTTGTTCTTTTATGAAAATTAGGTTTTTGGTCATTGCAATTGCTAAAGAGTTGTCACAGTAGATTGTAGTTAGGACATTTTGCACATATTGAAGGTCTTTCAAAAGTCTTCTAAGCCAAATTGCTTAACAAGATGTACTAGTGGCTGAAATGTATTCTACCTAAGCTAAAAAGTGTGTTATAGCATTTTGCTCTTGGGTGACCAAGAAATTATTTTACTTCCTAAGGAAAAAATATATCCAGTTTTGCTTTCTTGATCATCTATGGAACCAGCCCAATCACTATTTAAAAAACCAATCAGCTTGCAATCATTTTTACTTTCATATTTTAGCCCAAAGTTCCTACTTCCTTTCACATATCTAAGATTTCTCTTTGTTGCTCCAAAACGAACTTTACTTGGCTTATTTGTGTATCTTGAAACATTGCTTACAACAAGAACAACATCTAGCCTTATGTTGGTGAGATAAATCAAGGAACAAATAAGGCTTTTATAGATTGGTTCATCTATTATTTTCTTTCATCTAAATACTTCTTCAAAATTTTGCGGTTCAAGTGCAAGAAATGTAAGATCACATGAATTACTTAGGGCTTCCTTAGTGGAGTATTTGAATCTACACCATCTGGGTTTACTTGCAATGGATCTTGGTTTATTGGACTAAAACTTGTTGGACTTGGTCTTCTTGTATTTGCTAACCTCACATTTGAAGTAGTTGTGTCATGCTCATGGTCATTAAGCATCACTTATTCATCTTCTATTAGGTATTTCTTTGTTTGTGAGGAATTTTCTTCAAAGTTCCATGTCCCCTCTTCATCAAATATCACATCTCTTGAAATTATAAATTCATTTATAGTTGAATTCAGTAGCTAGTAATCTTTGGATTCATCATTGTAGCCAAGGAAAATACATTTTTTACCTTTGCCAACACATTTTTCTCTCTTTTGTAAAGAAATGTGAGAATAAGCAATGTAGTCAAAGACATTGAATGAGCTAATAGGTTTTTTCCTGTGCCATGCTTCAAAAAAGTATGTTGTTTTACATTACTTTGGTAGGAGCACAATTTAATATGTGAACAACAGTTTAAACTACATCAGCCCAAAAATTTTTTGAAAGGTTTTTACCTTGCATCATGCTTTGTCATTTCTACAATGGTTCTATTTCTTTTTTCAACTACCTCATTTTTTGTAGGGTCTGTTTTATTGTCAATTTTCTTTTGATGCTTTCTTCTTTACAAAACTTCCAAAGTTCTCTCTATGCAAACTCTTTTCTTCTATTAATCCTTAAGATTTTTAATTTGTTGTCACTTTGTTTTTCATCAAATGTTTGAAATTAAACAAAAGTGGGCAATGCTTAGGATTTTGCATCTAAGATATACTACCCACATTATTCTAGTACAATCATCAATAAAGAGAAGAAAATATCTCTTATTGTTGAAGGAAGGTGTCCTCATTGGACCATAATATCAGCGTCCAATGGTGTGCCTTTAAATGACATGATCTCTCTAAAACTGGTAGCTTATGATATTTCCCATAGATGCAGCCTCTACATACTTTATGTTCTCTATCCATATGAAGAAGTCCAATCACCATATTCTTGTCATTTAATAATGGAAGACTTCTAAAATTCAAGTGTCCATTATCAACACCCAATTTTTTCTCGGTCCCTTCACTCCAACTCTTTATATTCTCTTTCGATACCCCAAAGCTTGAAAAATGACCAAACCAATTTGAGACTTGTCAAAACCAAAACTTTCCTCTTTTTAGAACAATTTCTATGTTAAATGCCCGACTAAACTACAACAATAAACTTAACCCCTAGTTAGAAAAAACATTAAGATTAACATCTGATACTACAAATGTAACCCCTAAATGTAAGAAAAAAAACATAGTTACACGTTGAATTTTCATGACCAAACTTCAAAGATTTACCATTCATAACTCCAACCTCCTCTCTAATGGTCCTGATCTATGCAATGATAAAACCTTAACTTTACAAATTCTAATAATTCCTTTAAGGATATTAAGATACAATTAATCTCCAAATCTCATCTTAAATCTATGACGATTAACCTTAAAAATGCTAAGACTTTATTTTAATGGCCTTGGATGAATAGAACTAGACAACCAAGATCATTAAATTCTTTATTAGATTTGAACCATTTTCCCGACTCCACATCTCAATTTGTGCACACACGCCAAATTTCAACTTAAAATTCAACTGTTTAATCATCTTATCAATAAATATTCTAATTTGGCATTTATGATTAAATCACACAAGAAGTTATGGGATTAAGCACCTATCATCAAGTCCAAAATCCTCAGAATAAACCATTCATCCAACTCTAGTCTTAAATTCCTCTATTTCCTTCCAAAATAAGCAACATTCTAGTTTAGGCCCTTTCATTAATTAATAAGCGAAAAGCTCAAGCCTTTATCTGAATCAAAATCTTTCAATCCACACCTTTAATCAATGGTCCAACCTTTTGACCTAGCCACTAAATTTCATCATAAAATTCCTTCGTTTGACCTACCATCAAACCAAAATTTTGTTTTAACAAACCTCATTGACTAGAACATATTAAGCTATAGATATCTATTACCAAACCTCATTTGACCAATTAGACCTTACTACCATAATCAAAGAACAAAAAAACCCTAGAACATCAAATTTCATGACTAAATTCATCCATTTAACCATTAAATAAGAAAGAGTTCATTTAAAGCCTTTTCATTAATTAACAAGTCATAAGCTAAAAGTTGATCTAAGCCAAATCTTTTAATCTAGATCTCTTATCAGATATTTGACTCTTCCATTAGATTTAAGATGTCTAAAAATACCTACCCACAAAATTTCATCACAAAATTCCCTCGTTTAATTCATCATTCAAACAAGATTCTATTTTAGCAAATATTGTTCATTAGAGATTATTATCCATAGATCTCCAATATCAAATCTTTATTTAACCAACCATACCTCACCACCATACTCAAAGACCTAAAAAACCCTTGATTGTTAAACTAGAAAGATCTTATTTTAACACACTAGATTTAATTACCCCTTCATCTGTCACAACATGAGACCTCAAGAGGGTGGGGGCTGATATCAGCCCCATTCTTAACCTATCACAACACTTAGATCAATAAAATTAAGTTTACTAAACTTTAAGAAAAAACCCAAAAAACCAAAGATACCCTTATTTATTGGTGATTTAAATTTATGTTTTATGTTATTGGAATCCCTTCTTAAGAAATGTTGGTCAAGACTTTCATTGGATGCATAAAACCCATGAAAATCAACCCCAAAGATTTGACATTGCTGAACTAGGTTTAATGGCTAACCAAATGTTCAAAAATTTTCTAACCCAACTTGAGAACCAATTTTCTCGGTAATTTTGAAATATGAAATTTTGGGACCATTCTTGCATTGAACTAGACTAGACTTGAAACCCAAATTAAAACTAATTTACCTGATACAGAGACCACAAAAATGCAGCTCCCAGAGTAGTAGTTTACACCCAATATCAGTCCCAAAACCAACCCCCCACTAAAAATGGCGTAGTGTGTATGTGAAGCCGATTTAGTAATATCATTTCAGCAAAATTTGGTTTCCAATTTGCTTGGAACGAAGAGGGTATGTGAACCTGATATACCCTGATGTTTTTCTTGCAAAAAACATAGTGAAGAACTAATAAAAAATAGCTCTTATCAAGTCTAGGTCAAATTAGAGTTTTTGGGATATAAGGGAGAAGAGAAGAGAGTAAGAGAGTGCAGAGAATTAGCTAAATTAGACTCTCTCTTTCCTCTTTCTCCTTTATACAGATCACTTTCCTAATCTAATTAGAGCTAATCCAAATCAAATTTGGATAAGAACTCAATCTTTAATTGTAAGCATTATCCTCTTAAGAGGATAGGTGTTCCATACCTAGATTCATGCCCATTTTTAACACAAGTTATATGACAACTTAAGTTGTCTTGTGATCACTTCACTAATCAAATTAATAATGGGCTTTATGCCCATTTTATATAATGGTTCACATCCCAAGGTGTTGCATAGCCATTTGGGCTTGAATATTGTATAGTGTGGGACCCAAAAAGGTCTCACACAAGTTCATAAGGGTTCGACCATACCTCTAGAAGAGATTAGCCAAATTCATTGCTCAGGCCAGTGAACCCCTAACCAAATTAGCTTGGGCTCAGTTTGGTCCAACATTTACAGTTAAATGATTCATGTATTCATTTAACCTATGAAGGCACATAGATAACAGACTTATGTAATATAAATCCCATAAAGTAATAAGCCCTATAATGGTTTTTTACACCTAACCTCTCGATCCATAATCATCAGAACATTGCCCATAGGAAAAGACCTCTTCCCTGACTACACAATGCAGTGTCACACTCTCTGCTCAAGTGGATCCCTAGATTAAAATTTTTTGCAAACTTTTTTCATAAAATAGTAATATAACATATAAAAATATTTTGCAAATTACATTTCAAATAAAGTTGAAATTTACTACCGATACTTTAGGTTTCCATTAAAGAGAGTGAAAAGCCTAATATTCACTTTGTCTAACAAAGATGTTGATCCTATCACTATGATCACCCACTCAAGTAATTTTCCAAACTACTACAACATGCTCAGGTATTTGACCCTTGATGGATTTTACTAATTGATACATTAAAGGTAGCTCAATCCAATACCTAGTGCAATATTATAATCAAGCAACTTTTCAATTTTCCCCATCTATCTCCAAGGTCCATGGCATAATAAACTAACACGAGCCTCATAAATGTCCAGTTTAAGGAGTAATTCACAGAAAACATACAGATTAGAACATGAAATAATAATGTATTTTGTTTATTCACTAATAATGGTTTATGTACATCAATTTGATTTGATTGAAGCTAAGGGCATACACTGTCTAATAGTTGTTGTAGTCTAGACTAAGTAAGGTGATTCTAAACTCATTTCTAATGGTCATTGTATTCCCGGTTTGACTCAAAATTTGCTTAGTATTGGGAAACTTATACGAAACGTTATGAGGTGCGCTTTGGCAATCATTACTAAAGTAAAAATGATAGTAAACAAAGTGTTTCCATAAATCATATCCTAGGATGTAAACTATGGGCTAAAAAGTGAGAAGATGGATGAATCCATGTTATGCCACCTAAGATATGGGTCTGAGATTTAGGAAGCTCATGGGTAATTCAACGAAGGTGTTGCCTCTTATTTTTTAAAAGTAAATGAGCCCTCATTCCAATTTTGAATATTTGATTTATCTTCAAAATAGTGACTCCATTTTCTGTTAGACAGTTTTGTATGCCCTTAGCTTCAATCAAGATGATGTACTTTATGAGTTTATTGTAAATGAATAAAAGTGCATATTTGATTCATATTCCCTTGGTATGTTTCTGTGTAATACCCTTAAACTAGACACTTAATGAGACTCGTGTTAGTTTAGAATGTTCACAGCCAGTGGGTCGGTCTTGAGAATATGATTTTCTAAATAGGGAATTCGATTCCCAGTTGAAGGGAGAGAAAAATTTTTGAAATTCGCCCCCTTATTCTGCAATCTTTGGGCGTCCATGTGATGGATATCCTATCCCTTCAGTGGTATCAGAGCCATGGTTCAAATCTTGAACCATTCTGTTTCAGATCTGAACGTGCACAAATGGGCAGAAGGCGTTCTACCCAATTTGCGCAGATATGGGTTTTGGGAAATTTGTTACCAAAATTGATGTGCAAATAATCTGAAATTAATTTTATATAAATCTGATTTTTGTTTAGAATAGTTCTTTATGATTTTCTTGATTTATGGGTTGTTTGTACAAGAGGAGATCGAATTCTTGGTTTGCGCAGGGAGAACTGCAAGATTTGCAGTTTCTTGATTTATTTATTACATTTGGTCTGTAAATATATATTTTTTTATTTTTTAGACTCAATGTATAGGCATTCAATCTGATGTAATTATTAATAGAAATAGGATTTCTATTTATTTTTTATTTTTTTGGATCGAAGATGGCGGCGCTGGAAGGAGATTTCGTAGATGGGACATTTGCTATCTGCGATTTGCAATTTATGAAACTGCAAATTGTGATCTAACCTCTGTTTTGTAGGATGGATTGTGCGAACAGCCTTGTTTAACTGATTCTTGATTTTCTTTTATCAGTTATTTAATTTCAGATTATTTTCTTGAATTAAAGATTTAATTAAAGATCAAACCCTAGACCCATTCGAACCAAGATTGGTTCAAACTGTTTGGACCAAATCTAGGGTTTAATCAAGGCTGAAAGTCAGCCCTGATTTTCCCACTAATGGGCATGAGGATTGATATTTAATTAAATGGTTAATTCGGCCCAACCTGTAAAGGCCCAGTTTTAAATAGTTAAAACTGCTAAAAGCCCACTTCAAAGGATAAAGCTATATGGGCCGAACTGGGTAACACTAATTCAGCCCATATACCTAAATAATATTAATGGTTAGTATTATAGATTTAAAACGGGCTTCCAATGGGCCTTACAGATGATTAATTGATTGGACCAATTTATCCCTGCATGAGATGTATGGATGTGTGATGTGCTACGTACATGGGCCATAAGTGTTTGGACCATGCTCATTCGACAGTGGCTCTTGCGCACACCATGGCTGAATGCACATCATTGCCATGGTGTCCCTTTTGGTCATTGGATGACCTCCCTCAGTGGTGGGCCCCACACCTCATCAAGAGGTTACGTGTGGAACCCTAGCTGATTTAAGGCCCATTGAAATATGACTTTATGAAAGTCAATGGGAGCCACTTTGGTTTGACCTAAATCAAACTAGGGCGTAATAATTGTTCCCTCCAGCTAATATGAGTGCATGTGATAGGAAAATTCATATGATGAACTCTCTAAAGGCCTTTCATCATTAGCATGAGGATGGGTCATTCAGTAATGAGGAAACACACCAAAAAATGGGCTATCCATTTGTTGTTGGGCTTGTCTGAGTGTTTCATGAGATGATAGGGGCGTCATAGACCGATGTGAGAGGGGCTTCACCAGAAAATGGGAACTCTCTCACGGTACCTTGGCGTTCACAAACATGATGGGTAAGCACTCACTGGACAGAAATGTTTACTTGAAAATGACTCTGAACCTTGTCTGACAGAGGCCAAAGGGAAAACTCATATGATGAGTGGATGTGATCCTTCACAGAAAGGTGGTGGGGTTATGCAGCTGAAACAGTTGGCTCCATGCACCCTATGTGATTTCCTACATTTCCAGAGACAACCCGTAGTCTCTGTTACCGAGGAAGGAGGGAAATCTCAGAGATGAATAAATGGAAATGGATCGTAGATTAAAATCCATATCTGTGAAATGAACATGAATCAAATTAGGTTGTGGACTGATGTTTGCTCTTTTATCAGAAAATGGCAAACGGATATTTTGCAAAGCTTCTTGACAACAACAATCTTAAGGGCCCAAACTATGTCGACTAGTATAGGAACCTTATGTTGGTCTTAACCATTGAAAAGTTGGATAAGGTAGCCAAGAATCCTGCCCCAGATCGTTTGGGAAATAGGGCTTCTGAGGCCCGAAGAAGAGAATACCAAGAATGGGAGGAGAAAAACTCCCTTGCCCACTGCTGTATCATTGCCTCTTTGGACAATCCAATTCAGAGGTAGTTCGATCAGATCGAACTTGCCAAGGACGTATTGGATAGTCTTAAGACAATGTATGAAGAGCAGAATCGTTCTACTCGGCAGAAGGTCTTGAAATAGTTCATGACTGCGCAGATGTCCAAAAGCTAACAAGTTCACAACCATTGTCTCCGGATGATGGGTTATATCAACAAACTGGAGGCTCTTGGATCCGAGCTAGATCTGGTAACACAGATCGATGCTATTCTCAACTCTCTACCTCTATCCTTTAATCCATTCATCATGAACTACAACATGAACAAGCTAAATGTCAGCTTACAGGAACTCAACAATATGTTGCAGAGGGCCGAAGAATTGATTAAAAAGGATGATCCCATTGCCATGCTTGTTGAAACTAGCAAATCGGGCAAGAAAAGCATCGGATGCCTGTCACTTCTACAAGAAGACTGGCCACTGGAAAAGGAGCTGCCTACCTACTTGGAATCCAAGAAAGGTAATTTCGAAACTTGTGTTATAGAAACCAATTTGTTGGTAGCTTCAGCGTCCTGGTGTATTGACTCTGGGGCTTCAACTCATGCATGTAACTCACTATCGGGGTTCAAGGTAAGCAAAAGGCTGAGTGAAGGAGAAGTCACACTCTACTTGGGAACTATTGCAACTGTTGCAGCCACGGCCATAGGAACTGTGGAGTTAATTTTTAGAGAAGGAACTATTGTACTGAAAGGTTGTCTTTATGTACAAAATTTAAGGAGAAATTTGATTTCTGTCTCAAAACTATGTGCAGATGGTTATTCTGTCTTCTTTAGTAATACGATTACTATTAAAAGAAATAACAGATTCATCGCATACGGGGAACTGGAGAATGGTCTCTATGTTCTACATCCTTCTCTAGAAACTAACATAACCGAAACTACGTCGGCTGAAATCCCCAAGAAGAGAGCCCGTGATATAGTTAATCCCACGTGTCTGTGGCATTACCGACTTGGCCATATCGGTGTTGACCGAATCACAAGGTTGGTAAAGGATGGTCCTTTGGATTTTCTAACTGTAGAAGATCTTCCCACCTGTGAGCCTTGCCTACAAGGCAAGATGACGAAATGGCCATTTAACGGTAAGCCTGAAAGATGTACAGGCACACTTGACCTAATACATACTGATGTATGTGGTCCCCTGAGTGTTAGGACATGAAATCAACACATGTATTTCATCACCTTCACAGATGATTTCTCACGATATGGTTACGTGTACCTAATGAGACACAAGTCTGAATCCTTTGAAAAGTTCAAAGAGTTTAGATAAGAGGTCGAGAAACAGTTAGGGAGAGAAATTAAGGCCCTTCGATCAGATCGAGGTGGCGAGTATCTCTATGACGAATTTAGGGACTACTTAAAGGACAATGGGATAGTGTCACAATTAGCTCCTCCTGCTAAATCACAACTTAACGATGTTTCAGAGAGGAGGAATAGGACCTTATTGGATATGGTCCGGTCGCTTCTCATACACTCAGAGTTACCCACATCTTTTTGGGGTTACGCATTAGAGACTGTGATTTACATGCTAAATCGGGTTCTAACCAAATCGGTTCCGAACACTCCATATGAACTTTGGACCAGAAAGAAACCAAGTGTCAGACACTTGAAGATTTGGGGTTGTCCAGCACATGCTAAAAGAACGAGTGCAGACAAGTTGGAATCAAAGACCAGTCGTTGCCTATTTGTAGGCTACCCAAAAGGCTCTGTAGGTTACCTATTCTATGACCCAAGTGAGCAGAAAGTGTTCTGCAGTCGAAATGCACAATTCCTAGAAACCAATTACATCTTGGACGCCCATCATCAGGAAGTTGTTCTTGATGAGGAGAGCTCAGGAGCAGTGGGAGATGTCCCACAAGTTCCAGGTAGTGATCAACCTAGAAGATCCACTCGGTTATCCAGGCCACCAGTCCGTTATGGTTATGACCAGGATAGTTACCTGGTGGAAACCTTGACTAGTGAGGAGGATCCTGTGATTTACGCGGAAGCTATGTTGGACATAGATTCCCAGAAATGGGTGGAGGCCATGAGAGCAGAGATGGACTCAAGGGAGACCAATGGAGTCTGGACTCTAGTAGATCCATCCTCTGGAGTAAAAGCAATCAGTTGCAAATGGATTTATAAGAGGAAGAAAAGCCCTGATGGTAGGATTGAGACCTTCGAAGCTCGTCTGGTGGCGAAAGGGTACACTCAGAAAGAGGGCATCGATTATGAGGAATCCTTTTCGCCTGTTGCCATGCTTAAATCCATTAGGATCCTGCTAGCTATAGCAGCATACCATGATTATGAGATTTGACAGATGGATGTCAAAACTGCTTTCCTGAATGGAGATCTTACTGAAGATATCTATATGCAGCAGCCGCAAGGCTTCAATGCTGCAGGTCAGGAAAACATGGTATGTAAACTTAATAGATCCATTTATGGACTTAAGCAAGTTTCTAGAAGTTGGAACATCCATTTTGACTCTGCTGTCAAATCATTTGACTTCGAGCAGAATCCGGATGAACCCTGTGTCTATAGGAAGTACAGTGGAGATAAGGTTACCTTCTTGGTTCTGTATGTAGATGACATTCTACTCATTGGGAATGATGTAGGAATGTTGACTACGGTGAAAGTATGGCTTTCGCAGCAATTCTCCATGAAAGATTTTGGAGAAGCCTCCTATATACTAGGTCTTCGACTCTATAGAGATAGATCGAAGCGGATAATAGGATTATCCCAATCTGCTTATATTGACAAAATAGTCAAAAGATACAGCATGGAAAACTTCAAGAAAGGAAATGTTCCTTTCAGGCATGGAGTTATTCTCTCCAAGAAGATGTCTCCCAAGACTTCTGAGGAGATTGATGGCATGAAAGATGTTCCCTATGCCTCTTCCATAGGGAGCATCATGTATGCCATGCTGTGCACTCGTCCTAACATTGCTCAGGCAGTGAGTGTAGTAAGCAGATTTCAGGCCAACCCAGGGCAGGAGCACTGGACTGCTGTGAAAAACATACTTAAGTACCTTTGAAGGACAAAAGAGTTTTGTCTAGTATCCGATGGTAGCTCACTACAGATCCAAGGGTATACAGATGCCGATTTCTAGTCGGATCTAGATGATAGAAAGTCTACATCTGGATATGTTTTCACGATAGGATCGTGTGTTGTTTTCTGAATGTCAGCAAACAAGGGTCCTTAGTAGAAAATTAATAGTCCACAACCCAAGCCGAGCGCATTGCCGTAAGTGAGGCTGCCTTATGAATGAAGGTGTTCATTCCTGAATTTGGAATTCAGCACATCACCCATTCCACTGTCGTATGACAACACTGGACCTACGGGAGAATGATATTAAGAGGTAGCATCATCGGAGAATGTGATAGACCCATTGACTAAGCCACTTTCACAGAAAGTGTTTGAGAAGCACGTGGAAAGTGGAAGCTGTTAGACAATTTTGTATGCCCTTAGCTTCAATCAAGATGATATACTTTATGAGTTTATTGTAAATGAATAAAAGTGCATATTTGATTCATGTTCCCTTGGTATGTTTCTATGTAATACCCTTAAACTGGGCACTTAATGAGACTCGTATTAGTTTAGAATGTTCACAGTCAGTGGGTCGGTTTGGGGAGACCTATCCTAACAAGGCTGACATTGTGGTGCCACCAAGTCGGTTGGGGTGGCCTGTCTCAGCTGCCAGGGTGAGACCCTAGGCACATACAGTGTAGGATTAATTGAATCTTTGAACTGGACCAGATTTCCAGTATTGCCCTGGACCTTGGAGATTGATGGGCAAAACTGGAAAGTTACACCCGACCCCTAGACTCGATTCTGTACTGCACTGGGTGTCGGATTAGGCTATCTTTGATGTACCATTCAGTGAGATCCTTAGTGGGGGTCAAAACCTGGGTATGTTGGGACAGTCTGAGAATTCATCTGAGTGGGTGATCATAGTGACAGGATCAACCCCTTTGTCGGACAAAGGTAATGATCGGGAATGCACTCTCACTGATGGAAACCTAGACTACCGGCAGCCAATTTCAATCGTTGAGATTTGTTTTTGCAAAATATATTTTATATGAGATATAAAAGTATATATTATGGTTTCGAAATGATTTACAAAAGGTTTTAATTCCCGGGATCCATATAAGCAGAGAGTGCAGCATTGTTCCTTGCAGCCGAGGGAGAGGTCCTCTCTTGTCGGGCAGTGTGTGATCATTATGGGTTGAGAGGTTAAGTGTAAGGCCAGGCCTTGTAACAAAGGTTGGGCCGAACCCATGTGACTGATGTGTAGATCAATGTTTGGGTCCTACGCCATACAAGGAAGCCTAACTGGGCAGCAGTTTGGAAGGCTAAATGAATACATAACCTTAAATGGGCCTTAAGCCCATTGCGAACTTGGCTAATTTGATTAGTCACTTAAAGGGGCAAATTCTGAGATGGATCAGCTAATAGGATTGGGCCCAGACCCTATCCACTTAGAGAGTCCAAGATCTAAATAAGATTTTGATCTGGAAGCCTCCTAATTAGATTAGGAGATTGCTGATCTAATCTGCAAATAAGATAAGGGTTATCCCTTATCACTTAAAGGGACTTCTAATCCAAATATGATTTGGATTAGCAATTCCTAATGGGATTAGGAGTTGATCCCTTTGAGATTATAAAAGGAGGAGGGGGCGGCGGCCTTTAGACATGCAACCAATACACTCTTGTCTTCAGAGTTGAGATTACAAGAAGAGAGATTTCTGCACCCTGCAAATACTCTCTTGCCGCCTCCTTCCTGCAGCCGCCACCTCCAGCAGTTCGATCTCCAGATCTTGGGAGAAATCCTGATTTGATCTTGATACCAAATCTTGGAGTTGGAGTTGTATTCACAAGACATCCAGTTGATTTTTGCAAAGGGTCAAGTTCTTTTGGAAGAACACTACTGATTCTGCTCCACCCTGCACTGCACCATCTTCAGTGGGAGCAGATTTTGGATCATTCCTTGGACACGAACACCTCCATTGGGAGATACTGCTTCTCCGTCTCAAGTATAATCCCTCCCTACTCCTTTTGGTTCAGATCTGGTTCAGTTTGTGGTTGAAGGGAGAGAAAAATTTTTGAAATTCGCCCCCTTATTCCGCAATCTTTGGGTGGCCATGTGATGGATATCCTATCCCTTCATTTTCTACGGAAAAGACACTCTACCAAGAGATTGTGGGATTCTAATGGATTAGGAATGGGAAAATGTTAGGCATCCCTCTCTCAGCCCAATATGGGATTTTTAGGCTTAATTTCCAACAAAAACCAATAAAAAAATTGCTAAGAAATCTTAAAATCTTGTCAAAAAATGTTTCTAACTTCTCTTGAAACTAGTTTGAGGAGATGTTATCAGGCCTTACGTATTAACATCCCTAACACCCTTGCTTCTCTACCTCTTTATCCCAGTCTAGAAGAAGCCAAAAATGCAAGTTTTTCAAAATTTCAAGCAACCTATAACCAAAATGAAAAACAAGAATTACGAACTTGACCTAAATGGTAGAGTAAGAGGCTTACCACTCGTGTGTGACCCAGGAAAGGATTTTCTAGTAGCTGAAACGAGTTGAAACAATGTCGAATGAATTGGTGGAGTGCCTCTACTTGACCTTTTAATATCAAAGGAACCCTAGAACTGTCAAAAATTTATAAAGCTTTTGCAAATCCAAGATCTGAAACACAACAAATGGATTTGAAGTTTATGGCTTAAAGAGTTAAGGATATCTTGCAAATAGGACCTCTATAGGGGTCGCGAATGCTTCTAGGATCTCTCTCCTTTCATTGGGCTCGAGTTGGGTCTTTATTTATATAGATAAGAGGGAAAAATAGGACTAAGAATTTTAACCAATCAAAATAACTTGAGTCTAAAGAAAGTATTTTTATGAAAATGGCAAGGTTTTTCAAAGAAAAAAGGTTTATAGTCAACATTTCTTGGTGTAATGTTTCTCCTTGATTTGGGGTTGATTTTCATGGGTTTTGTTCGTCCAATGAAAGTCTTGGGCATGTTTGGGTTTTTGGGTATCTTTGGGTTTTTGTGCATCCAATGAAAGTCTTGACTAATGTTGACATGGCCAAACCAAGTTTAATGACTGTTAGAAGGGTTAGAAATCAGATTTCACATGGTCAGGTTAGATTAGAAAATTTTTGAAAAAATTGCCAGCCATTAAACCTAGGTTGGTCATGTCAAATCTGATTTCTAACCCTTCCAACAGTGGTATCAAATCTTTAGGTTCAATTTTTGGATTGAACCAAATCAAATTTGTAAGAAACATCAAATTGACATGAACTAGTCTAGCCGATTTGACTTAATCAATGATATAAAATTTAATCTTTACATTTTTTGATATTATTTGGAATGGTTCTATGGTGAATTCTTGAATTCTTGGGCTGAAAGTGTGATAGAGATCAAATTCTTTATTGGTGTCAAGTTTTATGCACACAATGCAATATTATTTTTATTGGTTTGTAATTAATTATTTTTATTTTATTTTCTAGAACAGATGTATTAGGATTTTTTTGATGTAATCATTAGAAATTATGGTTCTTCAAATTTGTTTACATTGGATAACATGTTGGAGATCACAGAGAATGATGGAGAAAGAGATCGATGTGGAGATAGAAAATCAATGGTTTTCTACAATTTGTCCACATTAGATTTAGACCGTCACACTATCAGCCCTAGTTGTTTAATTCTGTTATATTGCTGATTATTTGCTGATTTGATTGTGAATCATAGTTGAGAATTTTTAGATCAGAATCTTTGTAAATTGATGCATATTTTGGGCACCAAACCCTAGGTCGATCTGACCTAATTTTGGTCCACCTTACATGGGTCGAACCTAGGGTTCTTTGGGGATTGTTTACAGCCCCTTAGATCACTAATTAAGTGATCATTTTGGGCCTAGGCCAAGGGGTTGATGGGCCATTTCATGGACCAATTCTACCCACACTTTTGAAACCTAGTTAGGTTTAGATTAAAGCAAGATAAGCCCATTTCAGCTTTGACAACTATATGAGTCAAACTGCTTGTTGTAGTTGGGCTCATATACCATAATAAGTTTTATTAGATAATTAGGTCCAATAATAGGCTAATAATGTGTTAATTTAAATAGATTTAGGTTTTACAAGATTTAAGTTTATTCTTGATCAATTGTGTGTAATGTGCTATGTGAATGTGATTCATACTTAGGTCATAAGTGCTTGGCCTATGCAAAGATTTTATGTGGCTCTCTATGTCCATCATGGCTGAATGCACATCATTGGCATCATAATGGGCCCTTTTCATGTTTCCTCTCCAAAGAGGGAACTCCATAGAAACCCAAGCCTATTTAGGCCCACTTAAATATGACTTTAGGAAAGAAAGTGGAAGACATCGTGGTAAGACCTAAAACTGACCTAAGAACTAATATAATTGTTCCCTCATCAATAATATAAGTGCTAGAAGATATGGAATATAATAAGATGTCATAAATAAAGACCTCCCATCATTAGTATGAAAATGGACTGAATTGATGGGCAAAAATGCACCATAAAATCAGGTTATCTGTTTTACTAAGGTGGTTAGTTGAATTACTTCATTGGATGATAGGAGCATCATAGACTAGTGGGAGGGGGCTATCTTAGAATGGAAGACTTTTTCATGGTACCTTGTGGCTTCTGATATGATGGGTCAATACTTACAGATTAGAAAGGTTTAACCTAAAATGGCTATGAACATTGTCTAATGGAAGCCAAAGGGGAAGCTCATGTGATATAAGTGATTTATGATCTTTCACAGAAAATTATGGGGTTATGCAATTGAAACAATTGACCCTATGCACCTATGTGATTTTCCACATTTCTAGAGACATGAATAATGTTAGACAATGTATGCCCTTATCTCAAATCATATTGATGTATACAAAAATTTATCTATAAATGAATAAATTACATAGTTGTTTCATATTTATATTTGTGTGTTTTTTATATATTACCCCTTAAACTAAACACTTATGAGACTCGTGTTAGTTTATAATGTTTTCAGCCATTAGATAGACTTGGGAGTTTATCCTAACAAGGCTAACACTGGTTTGTTGCCAAATAGTTGGAGAAGCTTGTCTCAGTTGATAAGGTTAAACCCAAAGTATAGAAAGTGGGTGTTTGGAAAATTGAACCTAGACTAATTTTCAATTATGCCCTAGACCTTGGAGATAGATGGGCAAAACTAGAAAGTTGCACATAACCTCAAATTTGATTATGATACTACACAAAGTAGTGAATCGGGCTGCCTTTGATATGCCCATTAGTAAGATCCATCAAGGGTCAAATATTTGGGTGCATTGGGGAAATTTGGAATATAAATTGAGTGGGTGATCATAGTGATAGGATCGACCCCTTTGTCAGACAAAGTGAATATCAGGGTTTACATCCTCTCTGATAGAAAGCTAAACTACTGGTAATGGATTTCACTTGTGTTTGAAATCTAGTTTTACAAAAGATATTTATATATTATATTATTATTTTATAAAAATGGTTTTAATCTTGGGATCCATCCGAGAAAAGAGTGTAAAATTGCACTTGCAGCCAGGGGTGCTGACATAACTTGCATGGAACAACAAATACCAAAATTGTTATCGAGCAAAAAATCAAAGGCGAGACCGTGCCAGGAGAAACACAAGATCCAGATTTATTAACCCTAGACAATACATGACCATTGAGCCATTCCAACCACCAAACCCAAAGTGAGTGTGGGTTCAAAAAAGTGTTTCAAGTGAGAATAAAATGACTGAAGGCAATGGTTTGAAAGGTAGAGACTGTTGGGAAATCGGGTCACTGAAATTTCGAGGAGAAGCTCTGAGGCGTATGGGCAAATACTTGATTCACGCTCCTTAAATAATTTTAAAGAACTATGGAGCAAAGTGCGAGCAAAGTGTGTCTCTAAAGCACCTCATTGTGCCACATACGTGCATACGCGTTGCACAATAACAAGTCTCCATAATCTCCTCTTTATATCTAAGGAGTGTAAATAAGCTCCTATTAAAAAAACCAAAATAATTCTTATAATTTTCTAATGTGGGATAAGTTAAAAACTGGTTTTAGTAAGAGAAAAAGCTATTTTTCAAAACATGTGTGCATGAATGTTTTTTCTGATAATTTCAATGAGGATAATGAATTTGAAGGAGGAGAAGATGATTTTGATGGAGAGGGTTTGGATAGCGATGATAGCATGGAGGAGGAATGGAAGGGTCAAGACATGCAAGATAAAGGGATTAATTTCAATAGTACTAGGAATTTACAGAATTCAGAGGTTAAAAAGATTGAGGTGCAAGATGATTCCAATGCTAGAGACAATATGGGTCTGAAAATTCTGAAAATTACTCATGAAGATCCTAATATGTAATGTTAGAGGGGTAGAAAGACTCTTTTGAGAGGTCAAGTTTGTGAGCTATCTAAGGCTCATAACCTTGACATTTGTTTTTTGATGGAAACTAGAGTAGGTTCAGATGGAACTAAGAAAATTATTAAATTTTGCCTTCATGTACCTTCTTCTTAATAATAAGCTCTCCTCAAAGAGGAATTTGATTTCAAAAGGGTTTTATATTGATGGTTCTTGTAGTGTTTGTGGTGAAGAGGAAGATTCTGATGACACCTTTGTTAGGTGTATTGTCCCCTTTTGGAAGGAAAAGTTTATTTTGCTATTATGGTAGATATGGAAAAACCGAAATGACTGTGTTTTCCCCCTCCTATTATAATTGATAGAGCTTGGCATACATTTATGGAAATCCAATCTTGTATGGAGCTTGATGCGAATGACTTCGAGGGTACATCTATTATCCCTATCAGATGGGAAAGCCCTAAAATGGGATCAAGCGTACTTGTACCATTGCTTGCATATAGCTAGAAATTATGTAGGTCAAGTTCTTGACCTTAAAGTCTACATAATTGGTGTTACCACTGTTAATGTGGCTGAAGTTTGGGCTGCTTGGAAAGCCCACAATATGACCCTCAACTTTTCAAGAAATAGCATCACTATTGAGGGTGATTCAGAACTTGTGATTGACTATCTAAAGATACAAGTTGAACCATCATCGAGATTGAAATCGATCGTTGAGGATTGCAGGTTGATGTTTGAGAGGCTAGAGGGCAAAGTGGAGTATTGTCATATATACTTTTAGAGAAGGCAACATTGTGGTGGATTGGTTAGCTAATTTTTCTCATTCCTATGTTGTAACTAATTCTGTCATTCCTAGATTTTTAAGTGTTATTAGCTGTTTGGGGACGTACTATCCCCCATTCTGTGTAGCCCCTTTTCTTGATCTATCAAAAAAAAATTATTTATTTTATTTTATTTTTATTTTTTATGTTGATGGCAATATTGGGTTGACCTATTGACCCAGAAGGGAAAATGGTTCAAGCTCTAGGCAGGGTTTAAAAGCACTACCTTTCATGCGTTAATGTTCATGGATCTCATTTAACCATCTATGTAGATATAAATTTTCTTATTTTGAATTCTTTTTTTTTTGTCTTTTTGAATATTAGGTCCATCCCTACGACACTGGAGAATTGATACCACAATAATTAATCAGTAATTAATTAATAAAATTAATCTAAGGTCCACCTTCAGATACTACATTTACAGATAAGACAAGAATGTATAGGAGTCCAGATTTGCTCCTCACAGAACACACCTCACACCGACCTAACAGCATGTTGCAACCTGCATGGGATATCTCCCACGTCGCGGTGTGAGGTGCATTCTGTGAGAAGCAAATCCTAGGGATAAACCAAATATGAAGACTAGGAAAGATTGATAATACAGGTTAAGCATTACCTGGAAAGGCTTAGCGCATTCAGCCAAGTAATCTTGTAATGCCTCATCATCATCTTCATCAAATGAATCACCACCAGTAAAAACAATAATCATGTGGTCTGTAATTGCTTGCCCAAAAATTCCTTTTATGATTTCCATTCCAGCTTCTTCCTCTTTTGAGAAACGGGTGAAAGTGGAAAATACCATAAGCATTGCATGGATCCCATTCTTTGCTAGATCAATACACTTAACAATCTCCTTTTTAGTATATTCAACATCAAGTGCAAAGTCAAATAGCCCTGCAACCACTTGTCAGTGTTAGGGTTTATGTTCAAGAGAAGCCCAAAATAATTAAAAGAGAGAATAGGGTCAATAATATATATATATATATATATATATATATATATATATATATATATATATTTTAAGTTTTGTTTATTTATTTTTTTAAAACCGGTTTAAAAGGGTTGATTTAAGGCCCAGCTACCCTTTGAACCGGTGATGACCCGATATAATCTTTCGAGGGGCGCATTGATAAGCCATCGGCATGATATGTATCGGCCTGTATGGATACTTTAAACCTTATATATATGAATGTATGTATATATGTATTTTTATGGAATAAGTAAATTAGATGAAACAAACCACTAATTATTACAATCCTATTAGCAACTAAAGTAAATTAAGCAAAGTAGAAAAAGGGGTAGTCAGCAAAAAGAAGCCCACCAGGAGTGTCAATGACATTCACAGTTCGGCCATCTTGTAGAATAGATGATTGCAGCTCAGTTGTCCTTGTAACTGAATTAGAACTGCGTTTTGCTTTGAAGGCATTCGTTTTAAGAATGCTATTGGCAGTTGAACTTTTGCCATTACCAGTGCGCCCAAGTAAAACCATGGTAATATCGTTGGGTGAAGCCATCTGCATGCACAGAACAGTAGAAAAATTTATGTATTAATCTAATGCAGCAATAATGGAGGTCTAAAATTGCTTTAATTTTCAAAGAATTCTACGTAGGTCACCGGCCCAGCCTAAAATTTTGATCGTAATAGGGGATGGTTAAATGGTCCGATCATCCAGTCTGAAGTCGGTTTGGACAGTTTTGGATTTCAAAACCAGATCTGAATGATGATCGGTTCCTGGGTCAACTGGTCCAACCATCCAATCCAGTCCAGTTTTCAAAACCATGCTATATAAGTACAAATCCTATCTCAGATTCTCAATTGAAAGAGGACTACGTATTCTTTTCATGACAGAGTAAACAACAGATTTATAAACTGCCCAACAAGCAATACAAAAGATGCAATCAGACCTCAAAAGTCTGTGACCCATAAGACCTCCACATAGGATTCAATGGCACCTTCAGCAAGGTGCCAATCAGCGAGTTAGTAAGGTCTCCTGTTAGTCGTAGCAGAGACTTGGGATCGAATCCCACTTGCACCTGGGTTGAGGGGTTATGGGTTGGGGAATGAACAACCCCATTGTGTAGCCCATTAAAAGAAATAAATAAATAAATAAAATAAAATAAAAACAAAAACTTTAACATCACCAAAGGAAATTCATTGAAGTTAACCATCTAGGGTTAAGCAAAAGAGAAACAAACCTGCAGAGATTGTTAATTGAGGAACTATGGAACGATTTTGAGTAAGGATTGAAAGTTTAACTTCAGAAACCAAAGGGTTCTGCTGGTTCTATTTGTTTCAAAAATTCATAAACACAATCCAAATTTATAAGGGGTAGTGGATGCTCTCTGAAGGGTGAGAGGAGTAATAGTTGATTCCATTGCATTATTTGGATGCTAACTGCTCTTAGATTCTATATGGAGAATTGGTTTGAATGGACATGCATGATATAAGAGTTCACATCTCCGCCCCACAATGCCCCACAGCACATTCCGCTGTGTATTAAGAGCATTTCCCGATGATGACATCATTAGTTCTGGTACATCATCGGGAGATGTTCCAAATACATGACAGGAATGTTCTGTGAGGATGTGGTCTCATGATATATACGCCTTGGAGTGAAAGGCAAATATGAATCTATAAGCAAGATATTACTTTGACGCCTCTAAGTAATCATCTTTTAAGAATTATCATTGTGTTTTTTACCAGTAATTGAGATTTAATTTTTTGTTTTAGTAAATTTAGTACTGCAAATGGATTGAACTTAAATCAGATTCGTTTAATTCGGGTTTGGATACATATATCCATTTGGGGGCCATGTGATAACAGCTGAAATGGATGAACTGAAAGTTTATTGCTTTGCCTTTTAGGCTCAGTTTGGGAAGAGTATACTACACCGTTGAATATATATATATATATATATATATATATATATATATATATATATATATATATATTTTATTTATTTAATATTTTTATCCATTATAAGACAAAGCAATAAGAGAATTTCTGTTATTACCAAATGACCTCTTAGTTGATGGGATCAGATCTAAAATATGATCCGCTTGTTAATCACATGGGAATTGGATATTGTGTGATCTAATCTGATGTGATTATATATAAATATATGTAAAATATTATTTTTTAGCATTAAAAATTCTTTTAAATTAAGTGGGAATTAGGATTCAGATAAACTTGTATTTTCTGTTTATCGTATATTTCTGGGCTGGGCCCAGGCCTAGTCCTTAGTAGCTTGAACCCAGTTCGATCTTGTCCCAACTTGAGCCTGATTCGACTATATACATTCATATATACATATATAAATATATATTTACATATACATTCATATATGTATACATATTTGCATAAATGCATATATACATATATAATTTTAGAATGGGTTCATTGACTAACTCGAACCCAACCCGAGTTCATTAAATCACAATGCGGGCTGGGTTTGGGTTGTAAAGATCGGGTTTGACCGCAGGCTTGGTCTAGGCTCGGCCCTTAGGCCCAAATCTTAGGGTTGGACCTGGGTTGACCATAAACCTGTCCCAATCCGCCTGACTTGCACCTCTAATTCGGGTAGGGTAAATCTCTAGACGCTGTCATCGGCAGGGGTCAGTTAACGTTACAAGAATTTGGAACCATACCCTACCTTCCTGAGAACAGATTTGGTTAAGATGGTTTAAGACTAATTTGAGATTGGTTCCGTTTGATTCTATTCAGTTTCAGGTAAAACCTACCAATTTGCTCACTCTGATGTCTTATCACTTATAAAAAAGAAAATCCTTAAAAAAATTTATTTTCTTTTTGACCTAATTTTTGTTAATGACTTGTAATGGCTATGAATTGTTTAATAAACAATTATTTCAATTGTTTAGAAATAAACTGATGTGCGTATGAGAAAAATCCAAAACTGATCAAGATTTTTCTTTTTTTTAGAAATAAACCGAATTCAACAATTATTTCAATTGACTGTACTTGTGGCAAAAAGGCATCAACACGGAAAACAATCAATATTTATATATGATTTAAATTAGGTACTAGCTACTTGGAAACTGTAACAGGTTTGAACACTGAGGCCTTAATGTAGAAATGTGTAAATGGGCTTTGAATTTTTCAAACCATAATGTGAAAACATTTGGTTGCTTTACCTAATTTTGATGCTCAAGTTAATCACATTATTCTTTCTATCCTTTCCTTTTTTGCTTTTCCCAAATGAATAGAATATTGTTATTTCTATCCTTCTCAAATGAAACGGAAATCTATTCTTTTATGTTTAAGCATTTATACACTCCTAAAACACAACGAATATTGGGCACCGACAGTGTGAATATATATATATTCTTGGATAACTGCTTTTGAACTTTGATCTCTCCAAAAACTTTCCTTTTATATCCAATGGAGGCTGAACGGTTCCATCAGCTGGGTGGAAGGACCGTATAATTATGTTTTAGATATTATATATGTATTATTTGATATTTAATTTATGTTTTTAACTTTTTTATTTATTAAAATATTAAAAATTGAAATTTGAGACCAAAAAAGTTTTTTTATAAAAATAGCAAGGGAAGGCATAAATCTTGAAAAGTAACCAAAAAAAAAATTACCACATTTGGAAATTGGAGTGCAAAGTTATGGCCTTCAGAAGTTCTGTATACATAGTATCATGGTTTTTAAAAATGACCCGAAGACCGAACCGGTCAGGGGTCCAATTATTGGGTCGGAACCAATCGTTCGACCCGAATAGTCGGTCCGTTCTGACAAAAAAAAAAAACAGTCAAAATCGTTCGAACGGTTAACTGCTCGGGTCAGCGGTTTACTAACCAAAATCAATGATTTTGGGCAAATTTCTGGTTTTGGGGAAAATCAAAACCGGTCACCTAACCGGGTTCCCAATTTTCCGGTCCAATCGTCCAGTCCGGTCCAGTTTTGAAAACCATGGTTAGTATACAACTCGCGACCCAGTCACTGGATCGACCAGGTCAACAGTCCGACCATTTGTGTCGGACGGTTTTTGACAAAGTCAACAGTTTTTGTCATTTCTCTGAGTTTTACTTGAATCAGACCCTGAATCTTGATCGGGTGACAGTTCAAACAGTTCAATCAACCGGGTCAATAATAGATTAAAAACAGTATTTATATCTATAATTCTATATCTATACGATGCTTGTCTTGAATTTCATGCAGGTCATAAAAAGTTAAATTCAAAATATGTCATGTATGTCAATACTTATACACGCACATACTTGTACTAATACTATATAATGGGATACTTGAATCAGAGTATTGGAATTTACATAAGGTTATTTGTTTTTATCCTTTAATCTTACACACATGCATAACCTTGGAGACTCCTTTGAAGCCAAGCAGCTGCTTGATTACGCTCTTTCTTCACACATATGATTATATTTAATTTGAATGTAAGCAATAGCAGACTCCTTTGAAAATCCTGCTTGATCTGCAACCTGCAATCCCGCGCGTTTTCTTGTCAAATTTTCCATACAACAAGATATATATATATATATTTTTCATAAGGATCGACTACTTTCCACCTCAAAATAACATCGTAGGGAAATGATCTATATGAAGCCCAAGACGGTATGATGATGTTCCTCTTTTTTCTTTTCTTTTACTAATTGGGATCCAAATTCACATCTGCGTCTCACAAGGCGGCATCCCATAATGCCCCACAGCACATCCCCACCTTGTATTGGGAACATCTCTGAGTTGTGGGGCATTGTGGGGCACAGATGTGAACTCTTGGGATCCATGCATTACACGAGCTTTGTTAAGCAAAGCAAAAAGAGTTATGAGAGATATAATCGGGTCGGTTCAATCCAGCCCAACACAAGCATTACTTTTAGTTTGGACAGGTTTTGTTATTATTTATTGAACTTTGCTAATTGTTTTATTTATTTAATTTTAATAATTAATTTTATAATTATTAATTAAATTTAATAATAAAAATCATATATCAATTCTACTTTTATTTTTATTGAAATTTATTTTCATTAATTAAAGGGAATTTAAATAAAATGGAAATAGATTTAAAATCTCAATAGTTGGAGTTTAAACATGATTAAGTTAATGAACATTAAATAATTTTATCTAATTAAGGCAAGTTAATTATGCTTATTAGTTACGTAAGTTAATTAAGTTAATCTAAGTGACTTAAGCTAATTTTAGTAACTTAAATTACTTTATTAATATAAATTCATTTAATAAGTTAATTTGAAAGAATGTTAAATTAACTCAATTAAGCTTATTAAGTTTAATTAAATTAAGTTGCATAAGTTAATTATGGTAGATTAATTATGTTTGTTGCTGCTCAGATTGGTCGAGGACAACACAATAAATTTGCTTCGCTTCTTGGATGAGCTGGCTAGTGGATAAATCCAAGGGCTGATAAGGCCGAGGGCTAGGGGAGCTTGAGGTGTGTTGTGGCCGAGGGTTGGTGAAGTTTGCTTGAGGTCGATCGAGATCGGTTGAGGGTGAATGCCTACGAGGAAGGAACCTCAGAGGCCTTGGGTGCGAACCCGGGGTGGGGACTCCGACAATCAAGTCAGTGTGGGCGCAACGGATAAGGTGGATGAGGTCTGAGGATCTTGGATGAGGTCGTTAATAATTGGAGAGCTAGAGAGTTGGAAGTCTAGGAGATCTAGTCGAAGAGAGTTTACCTGGAGGGGGAGTGCCCTATTTATACTTGAGGTTGTCTGATAGAGGATTACGCGGATGACCAGGATGCAGTATGGCCCTAGGCAGGGTGGCCATCCAAGCTCGCTGTGTGTGGTCGCACCATTGGTCCCTTGCTGGACGCCGACCTCCGCCCTATGGACGCGTTGATTGGCTCTACCCTAGGCCACGTGTTGACGCGCTAATGGCCTGCCAAAAGCACCTACATCAATGTCAATTGAGTGAAATAATTTAATTAAATTAGTTAAATTAAAAATTTAAGTATTCTAAGTTAACTAATTTAGTAAGTTATTAATTTAATATATTAAGATACATAGATTTATTAATTTTAGTTAAAAGTAAATTGTTGAAACTTCCCCTGAAGTTTGGTAATTGCAATCAACTCCCATTAACTTTCTAACACAGTTGCATGTAGATCCCCTCCGTTAGAACTGTCTAACAAGAGGTTCCTTCCTCGTATGATTATTTTCCACTTTTATCATTAATTATTGAATATTCTTATGTTCTTATTGGTTTATTAATATTTTATTATAGTATGATTATTTTATAAATATTTTACTAATATTTTCTTCTTCTTCTTCTTCTTCTTCTTCTTATTATTATTATTATTATTATTATTATTATTATTATCATTATTACTATTATTATTATTATCTTATTATTACTTTCATAATATTTTATTATTTAATTATGTATTTATTTTTATTATTATTACTTTAATTATATTATATTAATATTTTATTATTAATATATTATTACTATTAACTTATTATTAATTTATTATTTTATTAACATTAGGGTTTAGAGGGCCTTTTGTCATGAGCTATTTATTTCTTGACAGACTCTTGTATGGGAATCCCATTCCCAAGGGGAAGTTTGGAATGGCTATTCCCCTAAGAATGGGAGCCGACATCCCATTCCACCATATGGGTGTTAGCACCTTAAATATTCGAGTTAATGAGAGGGATTTGAATGAGGTAAAAAATAACAGTTAAAATTACATGTTTTGGCCTCATAATTAAAAAGGGACAAAATTCAAATTTCATTTCTTTTTTATATTTTCATGTGTATAAAAGTAATTCTTATTTATGGAACTTGTTTTCATTTTATAAGATGAATATACAATTCTAAGAGATGTGCTCAGATGTTTTTTTTTTTTGCAAAATTTATGTATTTTTTATTTTTTATTATTTAATTATCACATCAAATATTGACACGTTTGACCCAAGAGTTGAATTGTTGACCCGGACCAAATAGGAAATCAATTTCATTTTTTGGTTTGTTTTGAAATTGTATTTCATTTCCATTATCAATAAAAACAGTTCTTGTTTATGACACTTATTTTTCTTTAATATGATTAATAAAATATTAGAGAAATGGCCCATTTTTTATACATTTTTTTTATTTTGTACATTTGTTACTATTTTAAATATTTTATTATTAATTATGATATCATGCATGGATTCACCCAATTAACCGGAATGGATGAATTGGCTTACCCACCACTTGGATGGAAGAATAATTTTGTTTTTTTTGCTAATTATAAAAAAAAAAGGATAAATTGCTGAAACCTCCCCTAAAGTTTCTAACCATTGTTGAAATCTCCCCTAAATTTTGGTAATTGCAATCGCCTCCCTTGAACTTTCTAATATAGTTGCAAGTAGACCCCCTCTCTTAAAATCCCCTAACAAGAGGCGCACAAATGTCCAAAATACCCATGCGGTTACTATTGAGGCTGGTTTTTGCATAACAAATAATACAAACTCTATGAACAACAACAAAGAAAGTTTAAATTGCAACTTTGAGGGATTCATATAAAGGGAAAATTATAAAATAATTCAATTTTGAAAAAGACATTGGAAGGGTTTGGGGTGGTGATTGATATGAAGGGAAATTTTAGAAAATAAACATTTTAGTCAAATTAACTATATGGTTATTTTAGACATTTTCATTCCTCTTGTTTGAGGATTATAAGAGAAGGGTTCTACTTGCAACTGTGTTACAATGCTCGGAGGAGTTGATTGCAATTACCCAACCTTAGGGAAGGTTTTCAACAATGGTTAAAAACTTCAAGGGAGGTTTTAGAATTTTACCCCTTAAAGAGTCGCTTTCAATGATGAGTATATGGATCACTGCATTGTGAATTGCTCTTGCTTTAGCAATTAGGTTATAACTATGGTCGTACCAAGAATGGAAGGCAGTCCTGACCTTACCATAATGATTCCATTAGAGTACTCTATAATTTCTTCGGCTGTCTTGAGTGGTTATCTAAGAGGTATACATGGGTACTACTAAGACCCGTTCCCTTACCAATAAATAAGTTTGGAAAAATTGGTTAATGGATATCTTTTTTTAATTAACCAACTTTATAATATTCTTTTTGTATTTATGCCCCATGGTAAAATAAATTCCACTTTCCTAGGTAAAATTTACTCATCTTTCAAGTGGTTAAGTAATTTTTCCACGTGGAGGGAAATTTTATAATGCATAATGGGTCAACTTTGCCCATTTTTATATTAGTTTTTTATGAGTAAAAATTTCATTTTGTTATTTACCTGAGAATCCTAAAAATCAAAAGAACATGGGTAAGTGCCTCCTCGATAAGCCAAAACCGAAGCCAAGGCCCTTAGAAAAAGGGCCCATTAGTGCCTCCCAGTGAAGATAACACACTCTCTTTGGCTAAACCCGAGGTTCTCAACTAAGACCTCCACCATGACCTCGAGAGTGGGGGGCACATGATATAGGCACTTATAGCTTAGGCCAATGGCACCACACGTGCGTGTTGGAAGGTGGCACACAGAGTGGATCCAATAGGAGCATGCGTAAAGTAGAGGTTGGCGCGTAATGCGGGGCCAATAGCGTAGTGGCCTCGAATGGTTGTGCCCTCACGGCCGGACCACATTCTGGCTGGGTGTGTCCACCTACCTCTAGGCGGTATCAAGTATAAATAGGGGGTGAACCCCCAAGGTAAGCATCTAGACTCTTTATTACTAAGAATTTCCTTGCCTTCCTTATGGCCTCGTCTGACCATCCCAACCTCTGGCCTTGTCCACCTCTCGTCTCACCCATACTAACTTGATCGTTGGAGTCTCCGCCTCGAGCTAACACCCGGGGCCTCTGACGATCTCTCTGTCTCCACAAGTTTGACATACTAGCCCTCGACCATAGCGAACCTTGGACTCATCGGTCAACCCTCGGCTCAAAAGCGGATTTACCCTGTTTCCCTCAGCTCATTCAGGCCAACAACACCTTTTACTCAAGAAGAAACATTGGAAGAGAAAAAATAAGCAGCAAATTTTTTAAACTATCCCTAAGGTTTCGGAAATTAATTAACTATACCCTTAATATTTTAGTATTGACTTAAAGTACCCTCAAACTTTTTGATAATTGTCTAAAACCTCTCTTACTTTAACTTTCCGTCACACTCGTTCACATGTGACATCACTTGACAAATATATTATAAAATTTCTAAAATACCCTTTTATGCTTCCATTCCATTCTCCATCAGTCTCCGTCTCTGACTTTGTCTTTGATTCCAATTCCAATTTCGACTTCGATTTTGTCTTTGTTTATGTCTTTAGCTACTCCGATTATGACTCCGTCTCTGATTTTGATTCATATTCCAGTTCTTTCTTCGTTTACGTCTCCGACTCTGACTCCGATTCTGTTTTTGGTTCTAATTCTGATTCCGTCTTCGTCTATATCTTCGGCTCTGACTCCAATTCCGACTCTTTCTCTGATTCCGATTTCGATTCCATCTTCATCTACGTCTCCATCTCCACACTGTCTTCATTTTTGTCTTTGAGGGCCTGTTCATTTCCTTTAAACTCTTATCTCTTAAGAGGAATCTTTTTATTTTAAAAGAAAATTGGTTGTTCGTTTCCTCTTATCTCTTATCTCTTAAAGTGCAATGATACAAATTTTTGTTTTCCAATGATGCCCTCAAAAAGATAAACAAAAACTCATATATGGGGTCAAAATAGATATTTAATAGTTTTCAGAATTCAGAGTTCAGAATTTAGAACAACATCCTCTACATTCAAAGTTTAGAGGAAAGAAAACTTCACCAATACCAATATACCTCTTAATGTAATTATTACACTTTCAAATATCAAATTTCAGAGTAAACGAACAGGCCCTGACTCTAATTCCGACTTCAACTCTGCAATTTCTATCAGAGCCCCTCTTACGAGAGAGATAGGATTCAACCTCATTGCCTTTGGATTCCATTGCTATTAAAATCGATCAGCTCCGGCATCTGTTGAGAGAGAGTGAGTGAGCTACGATTCAATTGGTATTTACAATAGTAATGGCTTCTCCTAATAGTTTCAAAGTTAAAAAAAAATGCAAATAAATAAATTCTCTCATTAACCCAAATTTGACCACATGGAATACCCAAAACATCTATGTAAATATAATGTATTATCAAACACGCATGTTGTGGAGAAGTTCCTAGAAGGTGGGGAAAATCCTAGCCGTTTGTGACTCGCTACAAATAAAAATCACACAGAGGGCGCCCCACAAATGCACCACATGCACATCTCATCGTGTATTAAGAAAATCTCCCAAAATTGTCGGTGGGAAATGTTTTCAATACACAGTTAGGATATGTCGTGGGATGTTGGTGGAGCGCAGGCATATGCGAATTTTAGTATGAATGTTTCAAATTTCTGTATGGATGGGCCTAGATTGGGAAGCTTGGGCTTGGGCCTAAGGCCCAATTACTAGGGTTGGGTCTGGATTGACCTTAAATGCTATCACGTTTGCCTAAGTTGCACCCTTTATTTTAGAATCAACCCTTCATCATACCTCCCCTTCTCAAATAACATATTCACACACACACAGATTGGTCAAAGCCTTTCGAGTATCATGTCTCTAACCTGAGTTTATATTGGTTGTATTTTCCAATCCTAACCCAACCCAAAAGACTCTTCATGAAATTGACTCAAAAGCTGTGGGAAACGAAGTATTCGTTATCTATTAGAACTAGTGTATAAAAAGAACAGGATTCTACTTGCCTAGAAAATAAAAGAATAAGATTCCATTTTTATTTTGGAAGGATAAAAAGAACAATATTCGATTCATTTGGAAAATACAAAAGAAGGTTAACCGAAAAGGGAGAAGATAGAATTAAACGCCTATTTAGTATACTATTTACACATTTTTCTACATTAAGGTCCCCCTATTCAAGCCTATTTACAGATTCCAAGTATTCCAAATAGTAGTTTCCAATTACATAAATATTCAGATTTGTTCTGTCTTCAAGCCCTATTGCAGTGCTTAGTAGTGTTTACTTGTAAACATTGTTGAATTTTGGATTTTTCTCATACCCATTTCCACTGTTTTAGAGTTGAATTTTCGAACCGCCGTTGATCCAGATGGTCAGACTGTTTGACCCGAGAATCATCCAGATAACTAATTCTGTTTTATCCTAAATTTGGTCTCTGATAAAAAACCGTTGAATGAATCAACGATTCATTGATCTGAACGGGTGAATCGTTGATCCATTCAATCAGTTTAATGGTTTTTGACCTTTTTTATTTGAATTATTTTTAAAATTTTTCGTCAAAATGAGCTATTCATTCGAAGTAGATAATTGAACCATCAACTCAAAAACCAGTTGCCAGAATGGTCTCAGTTCCACATTGGTTTGGGTGGTTGGTAAGATGGCCACTCAATTTTTATTGGAAATGCAACCAATGACATGGCAGAATTATGGGCCATTCATGAAGGATTATGGCAAGTTCAGTGTAAAGGGTACCCTAATCTCATCATTGAATTCGATTCATTGTCCACGTTATAGCGATTCAGAAACAGAGATATCATTAGTAGCAAGTGGAGGGGTTATTCCAAAGTACGCTAAGATTCATGTAGTGGTGTCAATTGAAAAGATTTGGTCCAACCCGATCCAGTCCAATATGAGTCCACTTATAAATGGTCTAAATCTAATACAAACCAAATCCAATCCAATCTATTAAAATGGCTCGATACATATGAAAATTTCAGACCTTAAAAATAAATTTGTTTCTTATTTAATCATGGAAAAAATAGAACAATTTTCGACCTGAAAGATTCCTCGGTAGTGGAGCCTCGTTAATCGTATATATGCCTTCTTAACATCGGAAAAAGAAGTTGATTCTTGGCTAGAAACATAAATTCTAAAGTCTAAGGCCAGTTAATTGGCATCCAAATAATGCAAAGGTATCAACTATGACACTCCAATAACCCTTGATCAGTGAGCTTCCACTACCACTTCACTTATAAATTTGGACCATGTCTAAGCATTTTTTTCATCCAAACTTTGAATCAAGAAACTTGGGTAAGATTTTCTATCCTTGCCCAAAATAATCGCATTATAATCAGCAGGTTTTGTTTCTCTTTTGCTTTAAAGCAAGACATGAATTTCCCTTTATGATGCTGAAGTTTATCTTTTTGGCCATTGAATTCTATTTAGAGGTCTAATTATGCTCAGACTTGTCATTGCTTCTTTTGTATCATGGGGCCATTGAATTCTAATGAAACAGGATCTGGTAATGTACATGGTAATGCACCATCAGTATCGTGGGGCCATTGAATTCTATTTAGTCTGTCATTGCATCTTTGTTTTATACGTGCATGCTTATCATCCTCTATTCCAACTGAAATTTTGAAATTGGTAGAATTTAATATATAATACTCCATTTGATGTTTTTTTTCGTGTGGGCTATCGGCTGTTTAGAATCCCGGCAGCCTGTACTTTCATTTTTTTTCGTTAATTGGTTGGAGGAAGATTTAGCCATTGAAAGATTCCGCCCCGAAAAGATGTGGGAAGTTCATTTTGGGTTATTTTTGGGAAATTTTAAATAGAGCTTTTCAATTTTTTTCGTCTCGTCTTTACACGGAAAGATGCACCTCCAACCAAATGGTCTGTGGGTTGGTAAGATCTTTATGTAAAAGCCCACTACATCTTTTGGCTGTCAAAAAAACCCTGTCAAATGGCACCTTAATTGCTGCATATAATTCATTTTTAATTGGGAGAATGACTGATCAGCGGTTTATGGGGGGGGGGGGGGCTACTATGGGTGGCTGTAATTCAGAATTTTGCAATGAGCTGCAGAGTACTTGGGAGAATGACTGATCAGCCTAGCTCAGAATTCTTTAGCCCCACCGTACAGGGGGATGAATTCTGACTGTGAATTGATGCCAAATTCACGGGCAGGGCTACTAATAGATTATGGGGGTCGGGGCTGTAATTCAGAATTCTGCAGTGAGCTGCAGAGTACTTTTCCCATTCTAATTTCTCTCTGTTTGTGCAGAATTTGTACCTTCCACAATGGCCTCACCCAACAGTATTACACTGGTTTTACTTGGACGTACTGGTAATGGCAAAAGCGCAACTGGCAATAGCATTCTTAATCAAAAGAATGCCTTCAAATCAAAACACAGTAGTGATTCAGTTACAAGGACTACTCAGATGCAATCTTCTAAACTACAAGATGGCCGAACAGTGAATGTTATTGACACTCCTGGTGGGGCTATTTTGGTTGATGTCTTTTCTACTTTGGTTTAGTTGCTAGCTAATAGGATTGTAATAGTTAGTGGTTTGGTTTGTTATACATTTACTTCATATCCTTGGCCTATGCTCTCTTTCAATTATTTAGGCTTCTGTTGAACACAAACCCTAACACTAACAAGTGGTTGCAGGACTATTTGATTTTGCATTTGATTTTGGTAGCTGTCAAAAGGAGATTGTTAAGTGTATTGATCTAGCAAAGAATGGGATCCATGCAATGCTTATGGTCTATTCTACTTCCACTCGTTATTCAAAAGAGGAAGAAGCTGTAGTTCAAGTAATAAAAGGAATTTTTGGGCAAACAATTACAGACCACATGATTATTGTTTTTACTGGTGGTGATCTTTTGGGTGATGATGATAATGATGATGATGATGATGATGATTATGGTGGTTGTAATGATGCTGATATGGCATTACAAAAATATTTGGCCAAAAGTCCTAAGCCTTTACAGGTAATACTTGACATCTATGCCCCGTTTGCTTTTCGATAAGTCACTTACATGGGTATGCCTTTTTCAGGAAAGACTTGCCCGGGTAAGTGCATTTACCTATGTTCTTTTATTTTCCATGTAAATAAGACAATGACCATCTTAACCCTAAAAATTTAATTATTAAAAGGGGCATTTTTGTCCCATCCAAGTATTGACAACTTTCCTCTTGGTGGGAAAGTTAATTTACCCAACTTTACCCCCCGAGTAAGTGATACCCAAGAAAAATAAACTTTCACTTATCTCCACATAAATCTGAAAAATGAACATGGATTTCTTGATTAATAGGAATCAAAATCCCATTAACCAACTTCCGCCCCTTTCAAAATCCAAAAAAAAGAATACCCCCCTAGAATCAACATCTTTTTTCTGGTCTTCATTAAGATATATTTGGTTTATAACTGTACAAGATCTCTTTCCCACTCATCATCAACTTCAAAGAAATGCTCTTACACATGTGAACCATGACAATGGTGAAGAAGAACATTAAAACATACAGAGAATTGTTCATTGTCTGTTGTTTTTGTGATGCAGGAAATTCTTCAACAATGTAAGCATCGAGCAGTACTCTTTGATAACAAAACTAGGGATCAAAATAAACGGGATTTGCAAGTTAGAAAATTGATCTCCCTTGTGGACAAGGTCGTTAATGATAATGGTGGGCAACCATATACAAATGACCTGTTTATTAAATTGCAGGTAAGTATTATATTAGGGTTGTGTTTGGTATATTATTGGCTTTTCAATAATATACTTGAAACACAAAGACTACCACTGTTTGAATTTGAATATTCCTGTTTGGTAACTCAAAACAGTCTCAAATCGAATAGAAAATTGACCATGCATTAATCTCAAAACACTAATGTGGTGCAATTTGACAGTCTAGCCAACTCTGTATAATGCAAACAATGTTTGTTTGACAGAGAGAAATTCAGTGGCAACGTATCCAACTGGAAGAAGCTAAGTCGAAGGGGTTAAATCGAAACGAAATACTAATGATGCAGGAGAGGATGCAGAAGGCATATGATGAACAACTCAAACAAGTAACGCAGATGGTAAACTCTGATCATTTAGTCTTCATTGATTTGCACTCCTATAGATTTGTTTGCAGGATAGATGAAGTTGAGTAAGACCTAAATCAAAGTAATTAGAAAACCCAAGAGCAAAACTAAACTAGAATTTACAACAAATTATTTGCACTCCTATAGATTAATTCGTACTAGTGAAAATGAACACTAGTTGTTTGGAAATTCCAACGATCTGTTTCCTTCGATTGAAGTTACTACTTTGATGCCATCTATTTTATTAGAAGGACTGGGGTTTGCTTTGTTGTGAAGTTGAATAAAATTGAAATGTACTCTACCATATTGTAGGTGTCTTTATGTGTTAACGTTTCTCTTTCTTTTGGTTTTAATTCTTTTCATTATGAACCAAACAAAACGCTAAATGCTCACTCAGTTCCTTTTAGCTTCCCAAACAGAAAATGTTGTTTCTTTTGTTTTGGAAGAAAGAGCCCCACCCATTCTCTACATGGATTCTGGCTCTGTGTACGTAGTCTTTAATTTTTATATTTTTGTATGATTATTTTAAGATATGCAATTTAGTCACTCAATCAAACAAATTTGGATTGGGCAGTTAGTCTATTCATACAATAGTATATTTGATTGTTCACCTGTTGATCACACAAAATGTTTTTATATTGCATGCAGGTTGAGTCGAGGTTCACGGCTACAATTTCTAATCTTCAAGAACAACTGGAACGAGAAAGAATTGCACTATCCAATGCATTACAAGAAGCACGAATGGATCGAGAAAAATCAGCAGTGGTAATGGCAACAGTTGTCCAGAATTTAAGTGAGCAAATGCGGCAGAACGAGGATCTTCTAAGGAAATTACATAAACAGCAGCAATATACGCTAGGGGATACATTATTAAGTTTGGTGCCAATAATAGGACCTCTACTCGTAGGCAAACGATTTGGTGTCTTCTGATAAAGGATCAAAGTAATGTGATGTACCATACGGTACCGTATGGTATAATATGTATCGGTTTTTGACCCGAGCAATTAAGTTAAATATTAGGTATCTTTCTCAAGTTTAAATAATTTGTGTGGTTTTCTGGGATCGACCTGTACCTGGGTTGGGGGTATTTATAGGTTTGGGGGATGGGAGTTTGTAGATATTATTTAGTCTGTCATAGAAGTTTACAATTGGTCCTCTTTCTAATGACACAAGATCTGGACATGTACATTATAATGCACCAACAGTATCATGGGGCCATTGAATTCTATTTAGTCTGTCATTGCATCTTTGTTTTATACGCGCATTCTTACCATCCTCTATTCCAACTGAAATTTTGTAATTGGTAGAATTTCATATATAATACCCCATTTGATGCTTCTTTCCGTGCCGGCTGCGCTTTCTCTACTTTCATCTGATTTGGACTTCGTGGACTCTAAAAAACGCGCTAAACTGATTTTACTTCGAGAAGCCCGTAGCCGGTTTCTTTGAGAGCCGTTGGATCGTCTCAATCTCAACCGTCAACGCCCGGATACAGCGGCTATAAATAGTGGGGGACCCTGGTCATTTTCTTCACCACAAAGTCTTCAGTGTTAGTATTGAGCTCGCGTCTGAGGTTCCCAACTCGGGTCTTCCAGTTCAGTCATTTTCTCAATTCGGTTGCGTCTTTTACGGTGAGTCCCCGAGCTTCCTTTCCTTTTCTAAACTTTCTTTTCTTTCCGTGCTTTCACGTCGTCTAGTGTAGACAGCCTCATAGACGAGCCCAAGGTGGGTACCTTGGCTCAGGGTGCCTCTTCTGCCGCCCAGCCGTCTGAGGTACGGGTGGCTTCGGGCCACCTGGCATCCACCTCCCACCGAGGTCGGGTGCCAGATCAGTTCGGCCCTTCCACTCTGACTCTGTAGAGACTTCCAGATCTCATCCGGAGGTTTCACCTTCCTAGGGAGTACTCTTACAGCCTTCCTACTGGCGGCTTCCCATGGGAGCACGGTCCTGATGAGATCGTGGTCTTCAAGGAGCAACTAATCACCGGACTCCGTCTCCCTCTTTACCCCCTGATCATTGAGGTGCTGGTGCACTTCAACATTACCTTGGACCAACTCCACCCGAATTCTATACATAACGTGGTCGGGACCATTTCCCTCTGTTTCGACCGCACCTTCCCTATAGACTTAGATATTCTTTGTTCCATCCTGGCAATAAAGAAGAGCGCTTCGGGCGTTCTCCCCGGGCATAGGTGGACCTACTACCAGTCTCCCCGCCTGGGTTTTAAATTAATGCACAAGCTCCTGAGTAAAGTCCCGGCCTGGAAGCGGGACTACTTCGTAGTTCGGAGTAGCACGAGGTGGCCATTCCCTACTGACTGGAGGGTGGCCGTTCAAGACCCCGGTGTTATCCTTGATAGGAAGACCAAGAAGTCACTACAGTCATGGGCTTAGCTCGGGATGAACTACAAGGATTTCACAGCCGAGGAGAAGCTCATCCAGGCCGGCTTAAGCCCAGGTAGGTTTGTCTTTACTTAGGCTCTTTCGTTTACATGCTCACTTCAGAGTTACTAACGCCGAGCTTTGCTGCAGGTCCCATGGAGGCAGAGAAGGTAGAAAGTCAGAGGCTCTTCCATCAAATGAAGAGGAAGAAACGCGTAGCCAAGAAGGCGTGCGTCGAGTCTCCGCAGACTCCTACCAAGGCCCAGCCTTCACACGTCCCGGCTTCGGAGCTCGAGCTCCTCGATGCTCCCCCGGTGATTAACTTGGAGGGAGACATGGCGCCTCAAGAGCCTGGGGTGGCGGCAGAGCCCACTACTAAGCCTGCCGAGGCTGCTGCCGGGGGTGTCACTGAAGCTGCCACCGAGGCTCGCCCTACAGAGGCTACAGCCGAAGCTCCTCCTGCTAATGTTGCCGCTAGAACCTCTGAGGAGACCACCCATGCAGAAGAGATGGCGGTATCCAGCTCGAGGAGCCAGGAGGAGGTTCCAAGCATTCTGAACCCCTGGTGCAGCCTCCAAAAGAGTAAGGAGGCTGTGTACTGGGAGGAGGTCACAGACTGGGCTGATCTCACTCCTGGTTAGCTCGGTGCCCGAGCTGCTACTCATGCCATGGTGGTGAGTTCCTTAAGAAAGATTCACTTTCTTCTTTCTCTTCTTTTTTTTTTAACTGTTCTCCTTTTTGTAAGTGAACTCAGCCGTGCATGCCCTGACCCTTCAATTTGATTGACACCTGAAATGGGCTTTGGCAGCTGAGGAGTCATCCCACACAGCTCATACCGAGTTGAGGGCAGTCAGATCCATCGCTTGTAGAGTGATGCTTCAGCTCAGAAGAGCTTCATCGAGGTATTGCTGGCGGAGAAGAGTGAACTAGCCCGGGATGAGGATAGATTGAGGGCCAAGGTGAACGGGTTCAAGGTTGGACAAGAGGCCTTGAGGCTTGAGGTGGACAGCCTCAAGGCAGATTGGGATGCTCTGAAGCTCGAGGTGCAGGGCCTCAAGGAAGCAAAGGGCAAGTTGGAGCACGAGGTGGAGTACCTCAGGGACGACATCAAAGAGAAGACTAAGATCTTCGAAGAGGCCCTCCAGGAGACCAAGGTGCAGGCTGTCATTGACTACGTCAAGTCTTCAAAGTTTGACGACGTGATGACCGAGGCCTACCATAAGGATTTCAAGCTCAGTCGATGGTTAATCAGGCACACCTACCCCGGTCTTGATACGAGTGCCATCACCACTTCGCGGATCACTAATGACATGGTGCGTCACTTCGCGGATGATCTGGACTCTGAGGATGAAGGCGCCGATGATGATGCAGAGGCCACCGATCCGGTTAATGCCCCTGAGGAGGTCCCGAACAAAGGCGATGAGCCTCCGAAGTAGTTCAGCCCCTATACCCCGAGCCTGCGAACTCGGTTTTTGTTTTCTTCCTCAGTCCTTGTAAAGAATCTTGTAGAATTAATGAAAGAATTTTCTTCCTCAATCCTTGTAAAGAATCTTGTAGAAAAAAAGAAAGAATTTTCTTCCTCAATCTTCTACTGTTTTCTGGACTATTTATTATTTTTACTAGTAGACTTCATACGTCAGGGTGGACACAGTAAGGCATGTGCCCGACCTGTCTACTCGACTGATATTCGCTCTTGGCATATGTTGGGGTGGGCTATGTATCGCTCGGTGCATGTTCAGCCAAAGTGAGGCGGTTAAGTCATGCACGGCGCCGAGGTCTCTTACTAGCTTGGCTTCTTGGCTCTTAAGCCAGGTGGTGGTGACTTATAGTCTATCCACCCATGCCAAAGGGGCGGCTGGTCTACATGTGTTGCCGAGGTTCCTGCCAGCTCGGTGTTTTGGTCCTTGGGCTCTGAGTGACCCGTGGTCTGCTCAGCGGCTACAGGTAATACTGCCTCAGATTGACAATATTCCATGCCCGTGGTACTCGTTTCCCTTTAAGGGTTTCGAGCTCGGATGTTCTCTCCCTGAGCACTTGTTTCACTCGGTAAGGTCCTTCCCAATTAGGCCCGAGTTTGCCAACACCGGGCTCAGGTACAATAACTTTACGATGGACTAGGTCACCGACGTAGAGGTTCCGCTTCTTGACCCTGGCGTTATAGTACCGAGCTACTCTTTGCTGGTAAGCTGCGGTCCTGATGTATGCGAGGTCCCTTACTTCGTCGAGTAGATCAAGGTTGGTACGTAGCTCATCTTCATTTGTCTTGTCATTGTATGCTTCCAGTCGCAGCGTAGGTACTTTGATTTCTGTTGGGATAACTGCTTCGGTGTCGTAGGTGAGGTTGAAAGGAGTCTCTCCTGTGGAGGTTTTCTCCATGGTTCGGTAAGCCCATAGAACACTGGGTAGCTCGTCTGCCCACAACCCTTTAGCTTGGTCCAAACGTGCCTTCAGTCCGCAGAGGATGGCTCTGTTCGTGACTTCTGCTTGACAGTTTGCTTGAGTGTGTGCGACTGAATTGAAATTCTGTCGGATCCCCATGTCTTGGCACCAGTTCTGGAATTTGATGTCCTTGAACTGCTTGCCATTGTCAAAAATTAGTACCCTGGGTAATCCGAAGCGGCACACAATGTTCTTCCAAAAGAAGTTTTGGACGTTCCGGGCTGTGATTGTTATGAGAGGTTCAGCTTCTACCCACTTGGTGAAATAATCCACTGCTACTACTAAGAACTTCCTCTGGCCTGTCGTTGGCGGGAATAGTCCAAGTATGTTGATGCCCCATTGTGCGAAAGGCCACGGACTGGTGAGATACTTGAGGTCGGCAGCAGGCTGATGGTGGATATTGGCATGCTTCTGGCATTTGTCACATTTTCTAACGAGCTCGATGGCGTCTGCTTTCATTGTTGGCCAATAGTATCCCTGTCGTAGTGCTTTTTGGGCGATGGCCCTGCCCCCCAAGTGTCTGCCGCACAGACCCTCATGAGTGTTGCGGAGTACGAGCTCGGCTTCGGTAGGTCGCAAGCAGCCTAGGTAGGGGAGCATTTAGGATCTTCGGTACAGCCATTCGTCTATTATGACGTATTTGGATGCCTGGCGCTCTACCCTTCTGGCCGCATTGTGATCTGCAGGGAGGGTCCCATGCAGCAAGAAGCTCACGAGCGGGTCAATCCAGCTCGGCTCTACTTGAACGACGGGAGCGACCTCCTCTGTCCCCTCGAGAATGCTAGGCCGAGGCAGGTCCTCTATGTACACGGTTCTCATGGTGATATCGCTGGTGCTGACCAACCGGGACAGAGCGTCGGCTTCAAATTTCTCCGACCTCGGGATTTGCCTGATGAAGTGTAACTGGAAGTTGAGCAGAGCCTCTCTTACATTGGCTAAGTAGGCAATCATGGTTAGTTCGCGAGTTTCGTAGTCTCCTGTGACTTGGTTGACTACGAGTTGGGAATCGCTGCAGATGATGATATGCTTGGCTTTTACTTCTCTGGCTAAAGCTAGTCCAGCTATCAACGCTTCGTACTCCGCTTCATTGTTGGATGCCGCAAACTCGAAGCATAGTGCATACTCCAACTTCGTGCCACTTGAGCCGTGCAGAACTATTCCGGCTCCGCTGCCCTATTGGTTCGAGGAGCCATCTACGTGAAGGATCCAAGGCTCCTCATCCCAGTTTGCGGTTGGCCTAATTAGGAGAGATGCCACACTGGCTGCTACCTCACAAGGCTCGGACTCAACTGGCCTAGGAGCTCCGGGCTTGCCCAAACTGGGGGCCTCATGCTCAACCGGCCTGGGGACTTTGGAGCTGAAAGTGCACTCCGCAATGAAATCTGCTAAGGCTTGGTTCTTAATAGCAGTTCGCGGCTTGTATTAGAGGTCGTACTCGCTGAGCTCAACGGCCGACTTCGTCAATCGACTAGAGACCTCGGGCTTAAGTAAGACTTGCCTCAGAGGTTTGTTGGTGAGGACGATAACAGTATGAGCTTGGAAGTACGGGCGGAGCTTTCGAGCTGCGATGACCAGTGCGTAGGCTAGTTTCTCTATCTCTGGATATCTCGTCTCTGCTCCCTGCAATACTTTACTAACATAGTAGATGGGTCGTTGGACCCGATCTACTTCCTTTATCAGTACCGAGCTGACCACTTCGTCACTTGCTGAGAGGTACAACTCTAAAACATCGCCCTCTTCGAGCCGGGTTAAGATTGGTACACTAGCGAGGTATTTCTTGAGCTCGTCAAATGCGTGCTAGTAGTCTTGGGTCCACTCAAACCCTTTGCTTTTAATTGCCTTAAAGAAAGGCAGGCAACGGTCTGCCGATTTGGGCATAAAGCGGCTCAGGGCGGCTATGCGGTCATTCAACCTCTGAACCTCCTTCAACTTCCGGGGTGGTCTCATATCTAGGATGGACTTAATTTTATCCGGGTTGGCCTCAATGCTGCGCCGGTTGATGATGTATCCTAGGAATTTACCCAAGGTGACACCGAAGACACACTTGTTTGGATTTAACTTCATGTTAAGTTGTCGCAGAATTTGAAAGGCAGAATGCAAGTCTTGTATTAATTTCTGTGAGAATTGGGTTTTAATGACCATGTCGTCTACATAACACTCTATTTTTCTTCCAATTAATGGCTCAAATATTTTATTTACAAGCCTTTGAAAGGTTACCCCAACATTTTTCAATCCGAAGGGCATAACCTTGTAACAATATAGACCAAACTCTGTGATGAAGGCAGTCTTTTCTTCGTCCGCCGGGTCCATCCTGATCTGGTTATAGCCCAAATAGGCGTCTAAGAAACTCAGCAACTCGTGCCCCGAGGTCGCGTCCACTAGGCGGTCGATTCTGAGGAGGGGGAAGCAGTCTTTTGGGCAGGCTCGGTTCAGGTTGGTGTAGTCGACGCACATCCGCCACTTGCCGTTAGCCTTCTTTACCAGAACGGGGTTGGCTACCCAGCTCGGGTAATGGACTTCCCTTATGAAGTCGGCTGCGAGGAGCTTCGCGACCTCCTCGTTGACTACTTTCCATCGCTCTGGGGCTAGGTTGCGTTTCTTCTGTCTAACGGGCCTAACTACAGGATCAATATTGAGTATGTGAGTTATGAGATTAGGGTCTATGCCAGCATCTCTACTGTGGACCATGCAAAAACATCTAAGTTTTGAAGTAGGAAACTTACCAGATCGGATCGCAGGGGTTCCTGGACTGAAACACCGATCTGAAGTGTCTGAGCTGGGTATTCTGCTGAAGTTGGAATAGCAACTGTTTCTTCTGTGGGTGCAGCTCGTTCTTCGCCTTGCTCCGTAGGTCACTCCAATTCGAGGTTGTCGGCCACCTTGGTCTTTCCCTTGAGGGCGGCGACATAACACTTGCGAGACTCAAGTTGGTCGCCCCGCGCTACCCCCACTCCGAAATCTGTAGGGAACTTCATCGCCAAATAATAAGTGGAGACCACCGCCCATAGGGCATGGGTAACTGGCCGACCTATTATGGCGTTGTACAGGGAGGGGGTCGTGACCACTAAGAAGTCATTGTTGAGCCTTAGTACATTGGGCCATGTGCTGACTTCCACAGGTACTGTTATTTTCCATAGGAGCCTGACTTCTTCTCCACTAAAGCATACCAAGGGAGTATTCGCGGGCCTCAAGTCACTTCCCTGCAACTGAAGCTGGTCGAACGCGGCTTTGAAGAGAATATCCGCCGAGTTACTTGAGTCAACGAGGACGCGCCTGACCTCGAAATTGTTGATCCTTACTTTTATGATGAGCGCATCATCGTGGGGGTAGTGGACCCCGCGCGCATCGTCCTCTGTGAAGAAAATCGGTTCCTTTGTCTTCGGCCGCTTCAGAGGATTCTGTTCTTCTCTGGCAGCTTCGCGAACTGATGTCCGAGTTGCCACCGAGGTACAGCCCGCAACGATCGAGCCTCCAACTATCATGTGGATGGTGTCCCAAACTGGCCTCTCTTCCGGGGGCTGCCTCTGTGACTGCTCTGCCGGCCTGCTGCTGGACTCGGGAGCATCCTTACCGTGCTCCCCTTGCCGACCTACTTTATTATTATTATTATTGTTGTTATTCTATACAAAATTCCTTAGATATCCGCGACGAATGAGTTCCTCTATCTCGTTGCGGAGATTCTTACAGTTCTCGGTACAATGACCGTGGTCTCTGTGAAAGCTACAATATAAATTTTTATTCCTTTCATTAGGACTCCCCCTCAGGCGGGGTGGCCACTTCATGTATGGGGCATCCTTGATTGGCATCAGGATTTTGGCCCGCTTAGCATTCAGTGGTGTGTAGTCGGTTCGGTCCGCTACAGGGGCTCGGAACGGCTGACTCGGCTTTGCCCCCCGAGCTAAGTCCTTCTTCTTTCGGCTATCTCCTTGGCTGGAAAGTTCCCCTTCTCTCTTTCTCTTTTCAGGCGTGCTCTCGCCCTTTTGGTTGATCTCCTCTTCCGTGGCTATGAACCTGTCTACAAGCTTGAGGAATTCAGTTATGGTCGCCGGCTGGTTGACAACCATGTTCCACTTGAATTCCTTGTGCGTCACGCCCTTCTTGGCTGCTACAAGGCGCACTACGGGGTCTCGGCGCGGTATCTGCATGCATGCATCGTTGAACCGCTTGATATAGCCCCGGATGGACTCTCCCTCTCTCTGAACTATACTGAGAAGGCTTTCCTCAATTCGCGGGCACCGCTTGTTGGTGACGAAGTGGGACATGAAGGCTTGCGCGATCTATGCCCAGCTTCTTATCGATCTGGGTGCAAGGTTTCGATACCACGTGCGGGCCACTCCTCTGAAAGTGGTGGAGAAGGCCATGCACATGCAATACTCACTGGCTCTTGCCATGTGCATCTGTGACTGGAAAGCGTCTACATGATCATTCGGGTCGAACGACCCATCATACTTATCGAGGGGGGGGGGGAGCTTGAAGTCCTTGGGCATTGGAACAACCAGGAGCTCGGGAGACAGGGGGATGGAATAGAAAGGAGATGAGCTTTTACTTCACCAGAGCTTACCTCTTCTCTGCCTCTGAGCTCGGGCAAGTTGTGGGTGGCGGTTCGGCGAGCTCGGCGGCGGCATCTTTGCTTCTTGGCGGGCTCTGCGTTGGTGCTGCTCGCCTCCGTACTGTCAGGGATAGTTTGCGCAGGAAGCAACTCGGGCTACTGGTGATGGCTGCGGACAGAGGGGTTCTGCTTAGAGTTTGCTGTCAGGATCTCAAACTGGTTCTCCAGAAGTGGGGCTTCGAACTTCGATTGTTGGGGTGACGTAGACCTGGCAAGTTGGGATCCTCCCGACCTGACTGCCTGCAGTGAGACCGGAGTGGCTGGTCTTTCCTTCCTGCAGCGGGAGGAGGCTTGGCTCTTAGGGGGGGTTCTAGGAAGCCTCTTCTTGGTGAGAAGGGCATTCATCCTGGTGGCGAGACTTAGCTTGGCGCGAGGCCGGGTGCCGAGGAGGGAGCTGAGGTTGAGGTTGAGGCTGAGGTAGCTGAGGGAACTGCTGCTGATAGTGATACTAAGAAACATGATGCAACACCTGCTGCTAGTAGAGTTGGTGTTGCTGAAACTGCTGCATTAGGGCTTGCATGGCCCGCATGTACTACATCAAATCATCGAGTTGGTTCTGGCTGGTCGCCAGAGGGGCAATAGTTGGTTCAGCGAATATTGTCTCAACAGAGGGGGGAAGGGGAACACTCACAGGCGCCACTGCCCGTGGCACATTCAGGCTAGGGACTCCATCCACCAAGAGGGTAATGGTGAACTGCCTAATGCAGACCATGAGAACCTGGAGTTGTTCCCTGGCGATGTCCATCTCCATACTGCGTCCGACTTTGCTTGAAGAAGCCATGGATGCTAAGTCTTAAAAAGTAGTTACAGAAACTAAGGGGAGGCTTTTGAAGTCGTTCCCACAGACGGCGCCAAATGATGGTGCGCGATCTGATCACTCCTAGTTGGCGGTTGCCTGGCTCCTGGATGGTACCTGAGATGGAGAAGATGAGGAATCCCCGGGGGGCTTTCCCGGCGGGAACACTCCAACGCTTAAGTTAGAGCTCTGTGAAAGGTGAAAGGAGAGTAAAAGAAGCTAAGAGTGCAGATAGCGCGAGTATCAGAAGATTACCTCTGTCCTTTGGGATTGGGGCTACTTATAACAGAACTCTGTCGAATCAGGCCCACCTGCCTCTGTCAGGGCAGGTATAACCGCCACTGTCGTCTTGCCGCAGCCGTTACAGCCAGGGCTGAGGTGGCACATGCGGGGCCGTCGTTGCAGGGTACGTACTTGTCAGATGTAAGACACCTTCCAAAGGTGGCGGGCACAACACCGTCTGACGAAAGACGTGGTCGTAGTCTCCAGGTTTGTCAGGTATAGTTGTCACACAGGAGATCTTCCTGCGATATACCGAACTACTCTTCCGCGAGCTACCCTATACCGAGCTACCCTGTAAGTGGTGAGCTGCCTGTGGCAAGCTACACCGAGCTGCTTGGCCCGAGGTGTCTCTACCTTGGGGTATCTAGAGGCGGATCGGGGTGTCCCTTTTTGGGAGCGGCCTAAAACCCACTGGGAGGAGCTCGGGCATTAGGAAAAGTCAGGGGGCCTCGAGCTCAGAGGTAGCTCGGAGCGCCTCAGCCTTGGGAAGAAGGCGCAAGCCAGACGGATCTCGACGAGTAGCCTAACCCGCCGAGTTGCTAAATTAAACTCAGTGAACCCTTCCCATCGAGTTGCGACTGCGCTTGTTGTACTGTCATGCTGAGTCGTTGCTTAAGAAAAGTCACACCCACATGTCCCCGTGCTACGAGGTCGGGCCAAATCACCCTCTATTTGATTGTTTTTCATCAGTTCACACAAAATCTTATTATATGCAGATTGAATCGAGGTTCATGAACACAATTTCTAATCTTCAAGAACAACTGGAATGAGAAAGAGTTGCCCTATCCAATGCATTAGAAGAAGCACCAAAGGACCGAACAAAATCAGCCGATGAAATGGAAAATTTTGTCGAGAAGTTAAGTGACCTCAAGCGGCAGAATGAAGATATTCAAGAGAAATTAGTTAATAATTCGAAACCTTCACTTGGGGAGAAAATATTCGATATTGTAGTGCCAACATTTATAGGGTTATTAGGAGGTCGCCTAGTTGGTGCAGGGCGACTTGGCTTAGGGCGCTGCAGGTCAAATAATTTGTCCAAGGTGCTAACTGGGAATTTACATTTGCACCCCGCAGCACATCCCAACTGTGTATTGTAAACATCTCCCAATTACAATTTTCACAGATATTATCAATGCAAGCTGAGATGTGCATGTGGGGCGTAGATGTGAACTCGCCAACCAGTTGGTTGGTAAAGTCTCCTACTCGTTGTAGCAGAGACTTAATATCGAATCCCACCTAACTACACCTGGTTGGGGGGGTTATGGGTTTGGGGGATGGGCTACCCCACTATTGTGTAGGCCCTTAGAGCAAGATAAAAAGTTTAAATAATTGCAATAATAATGAAATATACATTAGTGAAAGGGTTGGACTATGATATGGAAAAGAGATGATATCTGAAAAACTTTTGACCAGTCAACTAGAATCATAAAAGTGGTAGCCAATTAGGTGTTATTTAAATTGAGACACCGTAATTGATTACATTTAAATCTCCATAAAAGGAATTTGCCAAGCTTTAAGTAATTAGATTGATAAATTGATAGGAGAGAGAGAGAGATATTTGTCAAGTTGTGAGTAAAGCTCCGACATCACATCACATCACATTTAGAAGGGATTTTAGGCATCGTTTGGGGGTTCGGTTCTAGGGTTGAATAGTCTGATCATCTAGTCTGAACGGACAATCCACTATGATAAAAAAAATAAAAATAAATAAAAAATGTTCAAAAACCGTTCCTGGGTCGAATGGTTTGACCGCCTGGGGTAGTGGTTCATTGACCAAATTAATGGTTTTTAGCCAGTTTTGGGGTAAAATGGAACCGGCCAGGTGACCATTACCCAAATTTTCCAGTCCGATCCGATTTTGAAAACATTGATTAAAATCAAAGTTTATTCACAGAATGTACTTTTTTTAATTTTGTTCATTTTATAAATTAATCTTCACGATTGTGAACCCTTATTTGATTCAAATCAAACTGATAACAATTTGGATGAATTTATTTGGATTTAGTCCAACCCAATTTCTATACTAGGCCATTTAAATCCAATTTGATTAGTTTCGGTTGGGATTGGATCCAACCCACCAACAGTCGAATTCTGTTCAATTCCGCGCTTTCAATGATGAGTATATGGATCCGTGCATTGTGAATTGCTCTTGCTTTAGCAATTAGGTTATAACTATGGTCGTACCAAGAATGGAAGGCAGTCCTGACCTTACCATAATGATTCCATTAGAGTACTCTATAATGGTGCTACTAAGACCCGTTCCCTTACCAATAAATAAGTTTGGAAAAATTGGTTAATGGATATCTTTTTTTAATTAACCAACTTTATAATGTTTTTTTTTTTGTATTTATGCCCCATGGTAAAATAAATTCCACTTTCCTAGGTAAAATTTAATCATCTTCCAAGTGGTTAAGTAACTTTTCCACGTGAGGGGAAATTTTATAATGCATAATGGGTCAACTTTGCCCATTTTTATATTATCTTTTTATGAGTAAAAATTTTATTTTGTTACTTACATGAGAATCCTAAAGGGGTAAATGCATTTACCTAAGTAAATGTTACTCAAGAAACATTTATCTGGATAGGTGCATTTACCTAGATAAATTACAAAGATGCAAACAAATGAGGCCTAATAATAAAATGAAAATAGAAATATAAATTTTAAGAGAGACTAATTTAATTGTAAGAAATTAACAACATTTGAGAGAAAGTAATTTAATTATAAAAACTAACATAGAAATCACTAATAACAAGTAAAGTTAGAGAAGTAAAATAAATGTAGAAAATTGGACTTATCAGTTGAGGCATATCTAGGACATTGTCCTTAACACCTTAAAAATTAATGCTTGAGAAGTTTCGTGCATATAGATTTAGTGAGAAAGCTAAATAATAAAAATGGTCATACACTAAAATACCCCATATAGTTTTAGGGATTTACTAAATCTACCCTATAATTAGTATTTTACTAAAACACCACTTATAACTTGCAATGACTTTAATCAATCTTTCATTAGATGACAAGAGGAAAATGACAGTGTTGACCCTAATGTTCATTTAAATAAATTTAATCAAAAGAAAATAAAAATAAAAATACCATTTTTCCCTTAATAAGACATGGGCAACCACTTTATTGGCTACATTTGTTCAATTTTGCTTTTTATACAAAAAAAGTGTTAGGGGTATTTTTGGAATAAAAAATCATGGGCCTAAAGGGCAAAACAAAAACTCCTTAATGAAATCGTGAACCTAAGGCCCCAACCTTGATTTTGAAATTAACCCCCATCCTCGATCCTCGATGGGGATGGGTTCCCCATAGGGACCCGAATTCCCAAAATGTTTTCAATTAATAGTATTTTTTTAAATAAATAAAAAATTTAAATTATAAATAATTTTTTAATATGTTTTGATATATATATATTATAAATAATATAATAGTATATTTAATATAAATAACATTTAATGCACACACACACACGCAAACACATATATAATTGGGGTCGGAGTGGGGCGAGGACCTCAATCCCCATCCCTGACCCCGACTTCAATTAGGGATTCCTATTAATCCTCGTCCCCACCCCCGCCCCACTAAAGTAATCCCCATCTCCAGCCCCATTGGGTCGAGGAAGTCCGGTCCCCGTCGGGGATGGGAAAAATTGTCATCCCTAAAAGTGTGTTCTAATAAATAACCCTAATAGAAACACATAAGAGTATACAATTGTTTTATATTTTTAACTTTTTAAATAATTAATAATTATTCATATTTTATATACTACTTTTAATAAAATTTTTATAATACAAAAATAACAACAATTAATTTCAGTTAGGTTTATTTGTCAAACTAATGAAACCAACCAACCCAATTAACTTGACCCGAGTTGGTTAGTTTTCTAGTATTTTAGGTTGGCTTTGGTTAAAAAATTTCCCAATTTGACCATGTTGGATTAGTTCCACTTTGGCCATTTGTAAACCGACCAAAATCGAATGACCTGACCATGGATATATATTAATATTTTATATTTTAAATATAATTTTTAAAATGAAAAAGTGGAAATTTTCCCATATTTCTTAGTCTAAAATATTTTATTTCATAAATTTATTATTTAATTATCACACTATAATTTTTAAAATTAAATTAAATTTTTAAATTTAAATCTTTTGAACAAACTGGCCAAACCAAAAAGTTAACCCACATCAATACAACTTGAGTGGGTCGGTTTTCACAAAAGGTTAGTCGGTTTCAACTAACCAACTCCCTAACCTGATCAGGTCAATTTGGTTGGCCAAATAGCCTACGACCGCACCGAACCAACTCATGAACACTCATAATTTTAGCTAAATTAATAGTCTTATCTCTAATAAATAACAATAGTTTAATCTTCCATAATTATTGAAAATTTATAGCAAAAGTACACAATTATTGAAAATATATTGATAATGAAAACTACAATAATTACTAAAAATATATTAACTTAGTCAATAAATAGTATAATCTCAAATAATAGTTTAATCTATACTAAATATTAATCAATAACTTATAACAAAAACACAATAAATACAATAAGTACAATAAATTAAATTTAAAAATTTCAATAATAGTAATTTAATCTCCAATAGTTATTGAAAGTTTTCTATTAAATAACTTAACAAAATAAATTTATACATACTTATTGAAAATAAATTTATCACAAAATACAATAAATATTAATTTTAGTATATATAATTATATAATAAATATAGATTAAGGGTTTAAAATTATTATTAATAAATATTGTTTTTTTTGAAAGTTATTTTCTCGAATTATTACTTGATATAAGTGAAATTAATTATTTACAATATTAGGTAAAAATATTAAATTATTATTAATTTCAATATTATGTTATAATTTTTGTTCTACTTTTAGATTTTTTTAAAATTTTTTACATAATTTATTTATTTTAACAATTTAAAATATAGTTATGTTAAATATTTTGTTATTTAAATATTAAAATATTAATTATTTATTGAATTTAATTTTCCATAAAATCATAATTTATACTATGATTACATAATTTCATTATTAAATTTGTAATATATTAAATTATTATTAATTTAGGTATTATGTTATAATTATTTTTCTACTTTGAAGAAATTTTTTAATTTATTACATAATTTTGTTATTTTAACTATTTAAAATCTAGTTATGATAAATATTTTGTGATTTAAATATTTAAATAATCTATAAAATATTTAAAACTTTTTGTTATTTGATTTTTTATTTAAAGCTATTACATATTATTAAATATTTAAAAAACTTTTAAATTGATAAAGCAGAAAAATATAATTTAAATTGTTAGTACATAATTTTGTGATATATTTTGCAAAAATATAAAAATATTTTTTGTGTTTTTAACAAATATTTTAAAGTAATTTTATAATTTTGTTAGAATATGTAAATAATTCTTAAATTTTTTAATCCAAACTTTCTTTAGATAGATATAGATAAAAAGTATGGGAGAGGATAAATAGTAATTAGAGATAATTTAGGAGAGAAACTCTCTACTAAATTAGAGATAATTTTGAAGAAAGTGGGGGATAGTGGGGGAGGTAGTTTAGGAGTAATTTTAGGAGAAGAGATTATTTAGGTTATTGAGAAAGTGCATCTCATTGGTTGTTTCAAAAATGACATGAAATTAAAAAAATGAAAAATTCAGAAATGATATATATATATATATACCGATAGATAGATAGATAGATAGATAGATAGGTGTCTTCTCTAGGATTCAACAGCCTTGATGGCTTCCAGGAACCATTCACTTGAAAATATTGGGTCATACAATCAGTTTTTGTAATTCAACCCAATTCATTCAATACATGAGAATGTGAAAATGTTGAAAAGATGTGCAAGGAGTAAGAGAGAAGGATATTTCTTGTATGCATTAAGTCTCAAATGTCCTTTTGTATATATAGACCCAATGGCACCTTGTGAGAAAAAAGACAATAAAGAAAAGGCACCTATGAAAGGTTACCAAATTTTAATCAGAAGACAATAAAGAAAAGATTCCAAATGATGGGTTGCTAATGAAAAGTCATTAATAAAAATTATGTTTAAAAGACACTTTTAATTAAAGAGGCACTTCAATGAAAGGTCACTAATTTAAATTAAAAGACATATTTAAAGAAACTTGAAATAAAAAGACACTTTAATTTGAAAAGTCATTTAGAGTTAAAAAAAATCACTTAGTGATGAAAGGTCACTTAAAATTTAAATTTAAATTAAAAATTATTTAAAAGAATTTTGGATAAATTACACGTGTTAGAATTTGTAAGCATGTAAAAAAATTAAAAACAAAACAAAAATACCCCTACAGAACTTTTGAATCACATACAAAAAGATAAAAAAAAAAAAATGCAACAGATTCCATCAACATTGAATTTCATGACACAATCTAAGGGAGGGAACCACCGGCCAATATGGTTTTGGGAGATGGTGTGTAAGATAAGAATCTGAAGTGGTTGAAGTTGAGTTACTTCAAGGAAAGAGGGGATTGTTATATGGGCCTCCGCCAATTAACCTCTTTAATCCTGTTAGATAGATTGAAAGCTTGATTAAAAACCATGGTCGACCTTTATACAGTTGCTGGTCAAAATAAAAAAAAACAAAAACACCAGTCCAACCCGAGAACTGATTTCTCCATATTTTGAAATTTAAATTTTTCAGATTGATCATGCATTGAATTCGGATGAGATTGAAACCCAAATTTAAAATTGATCATACCTAATATGGAGTCCACAATACACAACTGCCAGAGTGGTGGTGATTCACGCCCAATATTAGAGCCAAATCGGCCTACAACTGAAGATGATGTAGCTGTATGTGTGAAGCTGATTCAGCAGTACTGTTTTAGCAAAAATTGAGCTCCAACTTCTTTAGATTGGTGCAACTGTATAAGTTTGAAATTTTCTGATGTTTTTCTCTAAAAATATAATAGAGGACTGATGAGAATCAGCCCTCACTATGGTTGGTTTGAACTAGGGTTTTGACTTGCAAAGGAAGAAGAGAAAAAGAACAAGAGAATGGAGAGAAGTAAAGCCTAATTAAAGTAAGTTAAGCAACCCTACAAACAAAGAGAATTCATCACTTGGGAAGAATTTGGAATGAAAAGTCTCGAGAATCCACCTCCATTAATTCCATTTCTAATCTGAAAACCAGTAATCTAAACTGCTATCAATTGCATAGGCCTCTCTTGGTACAACAACATCTACTCCATTATCTGAAAGCCTACGGATTTGGATCAAGATTTACTCTGTTATTACTTCAACATAACTTCTCTAGCTTCATTTGCCAACTTGACGGCTATGCACATTCTTTCTCCTCTCCCCTGTCTCTCTCTTCTCTATTATTTTAGGTTTTCCCCATTACACAGGATGCCTTGATTCTAGGGTTTTAATTTCATTTCTTTTTCCTATGCAATAAACATCTATTTTTCTCTGGAGTTTTTGCTTGTTATTAGACACTACAGAGATCCAGTTTTTAGAAGGTTTTTCTTTTTAATTTTTGTATTTATTTTAAGCTCATAGATAAAAGGATCATCTCAGTACCCAACAACCAGTCCGTTCAGTTAGTTTTTAAAGTAGATACCTCGAATAACTCCATGTCTTTGATAAGCCAGCAATTGCAGAGATTCCTATTCAACGGAATCATCTACAACTCCGGCTGAAAGCTAAGAACAACTTCAAAGAGAAGTTGGGTCTTACTTTGCAGTTGCCATTGATTCTCCATCACCATTGCCTTGATATCAATTTATCAAGTAGCTCTTGGACAATGCAGAATTTATATTATAAGCATATTATGGTTTATGGGATTTCAAGAACAACTCAATGCAACGACATTTGTTAGGATTCAACTTACTTTCTTGGAATATTTTATTGATAAAGGAGTAGCTGCAGCAACCAAAGTTAACCGTGAGGTAATTGATACCTACCCTATTTCTCAATCAATATATGGTTTTTAACATTTGTCATATTTATTTATTTTTCAAAAATTAAGGTTTAATGTATCGATATGTATCAGCCCGTATCGGTAAATACGTATTGTGCTGATGGCTTTCCGATACACCCCTCAATGGGTTGTATCAGGTCAAACACTGATTCAGAGGGTAGTCGGGCATTAAACCAATCCCTCTGAACTGGTTTAAAAAAAAAAATAAACCTAAAAATATTACCAATTGTGTATCGGCCTGTGTTGATACTTTGAACATTGGTCAAAATACTTGTAGATATTCAAGTAAACATTTTGCATTCATGTATGTTTGTTTATCGGTAACTGGTTACTTTATTTCTCAATTGAAAAAGAATGAGATATATACAAATAATTTTCTCTCACCCCTAATTTGTAGCTAGCCACTAGTGAGTCTGGATCTCCTGTCCACACAAACTCTGTCCATACCTACAACATCACAGCCATACATGGAGAACATCTCATCCTCCTACATAGTATTATGAAGGGGGAGATATTCCCATTTCATGGGGATAATGTGTTGTGGGTAGATATGAACATAGTTTGTGTGTGGGAAGGAGATCCGGAGTCACCACTAGCATAGCATTTCTATCAAATTGTAAGTTCCAAAATTACAAAATCCCACCTCAGGAAATTACCCCTAAATAGAGTTCTCTGTTTGATCCTTGTCTTGTCTAAACAGCCCTAGATGCAGAAAGAATAAATCTGAAAATAGAGGGAGAAGCAGAAGAGAGAAATTAGTCCAATAGAGAAGAAAGGAGACTATTATTGAACATAATAGAATAGTCTCCCAATTGGTCAGATCACTATTTATATTAACTTGTCCAACTCGGCTCAAATTACAATAATAACCCACTTTGTTTAAACATAATATTTGAAATTTGGAGAAATTTTATATGAGCCCGAATTGGCACAGTTCCAAATTTTATATAGATTGGGTTTGGATTTTTGGTCTTTAGGGTTTGGGCCTATCCCAATTATACACATTTATACATACATATCTATATATATATACATATTTTGTATACATATGTAAATAAATATATGTATATATATTTGCATAAATATATATGTATAATTTTAAAATGGATTCATTGACCCACCCAAACCTGGCCTGGGCCCAAACCCAACCCTAGTGCATCAAATTATAATGCGGGGTTCAAATTGGGAAAATTGAACTTGACCTCAGACTCAAGCCTTAAGCCTAAATTTTAGGATCAGACCCAGATTAATCATAAACCCAGCCCAACTGACCCGACTTTCACCCCTAAAGGTGCCTAAGTGTCGGGTTTGGTGTAATAGAATAGTTTTTGGTAAATAGAGTTTATTCTTATTCTTGGTAATCACTCAAGATGCTTAGAACTTTACAGTTTAGATATATCCATCGATCATGGGGATCAATTGAATAGCTCAAATCTTGTCTATTGTAACTTGTTTTGTTAATTTAAAGGGAGATTCTCTCCAACATCTCTTTCCTTTTCCACAAGGAATTAAGTTTCACTTTAGATTAGTATAATTCATTCCACTTCTATTTTCACAACATAAGCTTGTTGTTCATTGCTAAAGAAGACTAAACCCCCTGTGGGGCATTTCACTGTATGAATCAATGGTCTGAATGTAAAATTCGTCATGAGCTTGGAGAAGCTAATGGGTCTATGATTGGCTTGCAAATGAAGCTGGAGCGAGGTTGTGGTTTGTGAGATCTGGTGGTGGTTCAAGAGAGATTTATCTTTTAGCTTTTTTGTGATCTTTGGAGTTGGCTGCACCCTGTTGTTGTAGCCTTTTGTTGTTCTATCTTGTACCAGAAAACAAAAACAAAGTTCAAAGGAGGTTAGGCCTTGTTTGGTTTAATTTTCATTCTTTTCTATTCTTACCCAAGATAAAATTTTACAATGGACAATAATGGGTACAAATGTGTATAATGAGAAAATAGTATTATGAACTAAACGTTTTTTCCTAAAAATGAATTCTTTTCAGACTGACAAGTGCCCTATGTTACTCATTTTCATTCTTCGAAAAACTCTATGCCGGCGATTATAAAACTGCCAACCTAGGTCTTCTAACTGTTGGCATAGTATTTACCGCTGAATGGCTGGCAGTTAATGTCTACTAAACTAAGTTTCCATTGTAGGCATAGAGTTTCTTCAAAGAATGAAAATAAGCAAGATGGGGATGATTATTTTTCACACTGCACGCAACCACAAATTTTGCACTATGGGCTGATTTTTCATTCTAAAAAGAATGAGGCCTATGGCATGATTTTTGTAACTAAATGCTCTAATGCTATTCATTTTCGTCCAGAATGAACAAGAATTAAAAGAATGATACCTAAAGAAATCAACCAAATATGACCTAAAACTGTTGTCAAGAACCACATATGGGAGTTTTAAATAATTTATGTACCCATGATTATATAATTGTGAACCCTATCTCAGCCAGACATAAAAAAACTTTGTTGGATTAGCATTTTCCAACTCTAATCCTAAACCCAATATTCAGGGCAGACCAACCCAAATTGCACTCCTTTCTATATGGATTGGTTCAAAACACTGTTGGGGTCCAATGTTCGTTGTGGTTGAGAAAGTGTGTAGAAAACAGGATTCCATTTACATAAACATAAAAGAATAGATTCCAGTTAATTTATTTGGGAGAGATAGAAAATATTCTATTCATTTGGAAAAGACAGAAAGGTAAAGGATAGAGTATAATGTGAATAATTTGGGCATCAAAATTAAATGAGATTTTTATAGCAAGTAGGTGTGAATATATGCTCTCGAGAAGGTAAAGCAACCAGATGCTTCACATAATGATTTGAAGAATTCAAAGCTTATTTACACATTTCCTACATTAATTCAGTATTTAAGTATATTTAAAGTTTACGAGTGGCACCATTAAATCGAATAATTTCTGAATGAAAAAAAGTGTCGAGTTCGGTTAACCCTATCTCAACCAGATTTCATGTCGAAATTGTATTTTCCAATCACATATATTCTCTTCTCCACTTTCCCATGAAGAAGGCAACCGTATCAACCAAAAAAAAAAAAAAAACTCATTATTCTCTCCTAAATCACCCAATCAATCTCCAAACTTATCTTGACACAATGGTGGGTCCTACCAAATGGATCGAATGGATTTGTGACTTTATTCTAAGGGGCCGTTCTTTTTTTGGATTTTGAGAGGCGAGAAAGTTGGTCAGTGAGATTTTGGTTCTCATTGACCAAAAATACCATGTTCATTTTTAAGATTGAAGTGGGGACCAGGGAAACTTTATTTTCCTAGTAAATGATACTCATCTCCTATGTGGGTAAATAACTTTTCCACCTATGAGGAATGTTGCCAACACTTGACTGGGACAAAAATCTCCCTTTTAATAATGGATTTTTATGACTAAAATGGACATTACCTTATTTATGTGAGCAATAAAAAAACATGGGTAAATACACTTACCCGGATAAGTATTTCCTAGGAAAAACTTACCAAGGTAATTGTATTTACCCGAGTAACTTACCAAAAAATGAATAGGGCCTAAATATGTTGTATTATGAAGAGTGCTTACGAACTTCAGGCCAACTCTATGAAGGGAGTAGCAATACAGACAATGGGAATAATATTTAAGTGATTCACATTAAAAGCACAGAAACTCTGTATGCTAAAACACCAAATAACATTTTTTCTTTTTCATTCTCCTTTCATTTGGCCTATCATTATATATATTTGATTCAATTTTTACTTGAATAAATCATGTACTCACCCTTAATCAATTGGATAACAATACAACTCTTCCATTGACCCTGCCATGTTACTATGATCTTCCAATCGAGTCAGTAGGTAGGGTGAATTTATCAGTGTGGGTGGTGTGCTAAGGCTACGTGCGGTGGTTTCCTTCAAAGACGAAGAAAGGCAGAGGGTATGCAAAGGGTAGGCTAAAGGCTCAGACTGACAGAATGTCCCATTTGTTATGATTTGGGTCTCCTTTTATAGGGATAGATCTTGAGGTCCCAAAAGGAAGGAGCCAAAAGAGTTTGATTCCCACTTAGAAAGATGATCTTCGATTCGGTGTCAGTTGTCAGGGGGACACTATTAGGGTTTTGCCATGTGTCTTATGAGATCTCTCTAGGATGAGATTTCCTTTCGTCTTGGGTTTCTCATAATACACATATGCTACTTCCTTTTGCGAGTTTCTTAAACTGATGTGTTATGGATGATGTCAATGCTAGTCTTACGTGTCTCTCTTAATCCTATTGTGCATCCGGTCACGAGTGACATCGGTCGGTCTTCGTGTCTTCATTCGTCACTGATTTGCGTTGGGCGTGAGATCATTGCACGTTCGCGATGGCTCTGAGCTCATCACATGTTTGCAATGGCTCTGAGCTCATCGTAGGCTCGCAATGGCCTTGTGTTCATTGCAGATCCCTAGCGACTTCAAGCTCATCTTTGATACCATAGATTTGAATCTTTTGCATATCTGTGGTGACTCTGAGCTCATCTCAAGCTCGTACAGGCTTTGAGCTCATCGCAAGCCTGTGCAAGCTATGAGCTCATCACAAGTCTGTGCAAGATCAAAGTTCATTGCAAATCTATGACGAGTTGTGAACTCGTCGTAGGTGTCTTCGCAGCATTGGTTTAGCGCCTTCTGTTCTATTGTAGTCATGGTGAATTTACTAAAACTTACCCTATAGTTTGTGTTTTACTACAACATCCTCTATAGTTTGCAATCAACTTACTTAATTGACATTTCATTAGATGAAAGTGGAAAATGACAGTTTTAACATTAGCATCCATTCAAATAAATTTAAGGGAGAAAGACGGTTCAGCCTAAGGTCAGAATTTATAGGCCCAAACTATTGTTGGGGTAGGTGCCAGTTCGGAATTGATGCCAATTGGCAGGCGGGTGTTGGTGCATAGAGTGTGGATTGTTGACATTTTGAATGTTTATAGCTCTGCAATGGAAATCAGAAATCTGCATTAAGCCTGTTCGTACTTTTCTATAAATTTAATCAAAAGAAACAGAAAAACAAAAATGCCCATTTTACCCCTAATAAAACATAGACAACTGCTCTATTTTCTCTGTTTGGTCAGTATTTGTTTTTTATACAAAAAAAAAATGTTAGGGGTACTTTTAAAATAAACAACCATAAATCTATGCCCTTAAACATTTTCCACTTCGTCTATGTATCATGTTACTAGCAAAATAAATAGTTTTTAAAGGACAATTAACTAAATAACTTGCAAACTATAAGGGGTGTTATAATAATATAAGACTGATTTAAGTAAATCTGCAAAACTATAAAGGTTGTTCTAATAAATGACCTTACTGTTAACTAACGTGTACTGATTGATAAAATTGAGAATGTTGGGTCAGGGGGTTGGCTCACGGGACCTATTACTCATCATTTGATTATCAGATTCTACTTATGGGTTGGCCTTTTCGATCATGGAGCCCACATCCTCAACATTTAATTATCTGATTTTACTAAATATTAATTTAGCTAATGTTAATTAATTTAACAGAAATTTAGTGAATTAATGTTTTTTAGTAATTGTAGTAATGAATTTAATTTAAAAGTACTATTGAGATTTAACAGTATTTTGATCGTTGAATAATTAATTTAACAGTAATTCTAATTTCAATTTAATGCATTTAATTATCAAAAAAATTCCAAAATTAATGTGAATTATAGTATAGATTAACAATAAATAAATTAAATTTCCAATCATTTTACTATTAATTAATTTATTGTTAATTTACCATATTTAGTTATCGGAGATTTTACTATTAATTAAAATCATTGCATTTAAAATCATTGTATTTCTGATTTTTACTGTTAATTAATTTACCGTTAGTTTACTGCATTGAATTACCAATCATAAATTTAATGTTTATTATTAATTGCATTTAATTATCATAAATTTTTTGAATTCACTGAATTAATGTTAATTCTTCATCTCTTTAGAGGCAGAGTGGTTTAATCAAGTTTTGGATTTTCCGATAGGGAGAATGACGTTTCACAGCCCAGGGTCAGAATTTTTAGGCCCAAATTACAGTTGGGGTGGGCGCCAGCACGGAATTTTTGACATTTTGAATGTTTATAGCTCTGCAGTGGAAATCAGAAATCTGCATTAAGCCTTCTCTGAAATATATATAAATAGATAGATGGATATTTCAATAGGAAAATCTATGATGCAGAAAAGATATGGTATGAAAAGAGTTTTGACCAATCAAAGCCCACCCATGAATTTTGATAAATAACACCTAATTCGCTGTTACCTTTATAATTCCAATTTATTGGTCAAATACTTTTCAGATATCATATCTTTTCCATATCATAGTCGAACTCTATTCCAACATCATGGCTAAATGAATGTCCAATCCGACTAAACAAATCGCATTTAAATTCAATCCATTGCAGCCCTAACTTTTCCATCGAATATATGCCATCAGAAAAAAAAAAGTTGATTCTTATCCTCGTCCATAAATATAGAGTCTAGCGGTTAGCATCCAAATAATAATGCAATGGAATCAATACTCCAATCACGCCTGAGTGAACATCCACTATCCCTTATAAATTTGAATCATGTCTAAACTTTTAAATCAATTAACACAACCCTCTCATTTCTAAATTAGAGTCTTCCATCCTTCCTGAAAATCATTGCATAGTTTCTCAACTTAAAGTCATCAGGTTTGTTATTTCTCTTATGCTTAAACCAAGATGATGAATTTTCCTTTATGATGCTGAAAGTTTCTCTATTTCATTGTTTATTTGTTTCTTTGTTTCTTTGCTTCTTCTTCTTCTTTGCCATTGAATCCCTATTTAGAGGTCTGATGGTTGTAGACTTTTGATTGCATCGTTTGCATTGCTTGTTGAGAGTTTATGTCTGTGTTTGGAATTAGTGTAAAGTGTCATCAGCGTAAAAGTATACCAATAAACTTTTACACTAAACTGTTATAAGTGACCATTGTATTTTTTTTGAAAAATGTGATGCAATCGGTATAAAGTTTTACATATACTACATCGATAATCGATGCAAAACTTTACATATAATGAGATTTTATATTTATTTACAACGTAAAACTCCACTCCATCCAAACACATGAAAAACTAAACTGGATAAAGTTTTACGTCAATCATTATTACACACTCTTTTCAAACACGGATAAAACCAAGCTGATGTAAATACTTACATCATTCTTGATTTACACCAATTCCAAACACAATCTATATATGCCATGGAAGAATACTTGGTCCTCTTCTATTGACATAGAGGTCGGTGCCTACCAAAATATATATCACACTTTATATTCTAATTAATTCAAAGACTACAACTGTATTCTTTATTTATTTAGAGTTTAATATCATCTTCTAGTCCAACTGAATTCTAGTATAATGGGTGATGTACATAGAATTCATTGAAATTTAATTAAAGCATGCATTTGCTAAAACTCCATATTAGCTAGTTTTTACGTACATTGAATTCATTTTTCTACTGTTTTTTGCAGATAATTTTGTATATATCTCCATAATGGCCGCCTCACCCAACAATATTACCATAGTTTTACTTGGGCGTACTGGTAATGGCAAAAGTGCAACTGGCAATTGCATTCTTAAAAAGAATGCCTTCAGATCGAAACGAAGTTCTAATTCAGTTACAAAGACTACTCAGATGAACACATCTGTTCTTCAAGATGGCCGCACTGTGAATGTCATTGACACACCTGGTGGAGATACTGTGGTTGATTAGTCATTTTCTACTCTGCTTTAATTTAGTTGCTAATAGGATTAATTGGAGTGATTAGTAGTTGTTTAATTAATTTACTCATTGCACATTCTTAGCGTCTGTTTGGAATCGTTGCTGTTGCTCTAGAAAATGGTGCTACATCAGCGTTACATTGGAAAAAATGGTGCTCCCGGAAATAGTTATTTGTTTGGAACCATTTTTCTATAGAAAACGGTACTCCAAGTCATGACTTGGAAATCGGGAAGCATGGCTTGGAGCAATGCCAAATTTGGCGTTTCCTGGACTAGCTGCAGCTCGTTGTTACCAATAAGGCAGTGATGTGGCATTGGATAATAGGTAGCAGTGCAGAAAACATTTCTTGGAACATTGGTGCCTATCAAACAAAAAAAGTTGTTGATCCAGGAAACGTCCTACCTGACAGTAACAATTTCAAATAAAAAAAATGCACCGTTTTCTCAGAAAACAGTACTTCTAACCCACCCATATCAGCAGCACCATTTTCTAAGAAAACGGTGTTGCATCTGCAACATCGATTGCCAGACATATACATAATCTATGCTGCCTTTCAAACTCGAACCCTAACACTGACAAGTGTTTGCAGGAATGTTTGATTTTGCGCTTGGGGCTCAAATTATTGAAAAAGAGATTGTTAAGTGTATTGATCTTGCAAAGAATGGGATCCATGCAATGCTTTTCGTCTTTTCCATTAACAACCGTTTTACAGTAGAGGAAGAAGCTGCAGTTCGAGTCATAAAAGGTCTCTTTGGACATACAATTACAGATTACGTGATTGTTGTTTTTACTGGTGGTGATACGTTAGATGATGACACTGATGAGGGACTCAAGGAATATTTGGATGAATGTCCCAAGCCTTTGCAGGTAATGCTTAACATCTAGAATCAATATATGTGGGTGTGTATGTGCGGAAAAGCTAAAAAACCAGACCGAAATGACCGGTCGGACCGGTTGAATCATGACTTGGGACCTTGGTTAATTCGGCCTTACCCCAATAACTGCTTTTGTTAAAAAACTGGTGAAAACTGATTGGTCAATCGGTTTAATCAGTAAACCAGTGAACTGATCTAGGTTTCATGAAACCGCCCAGGTCCTTAACCAATTGAAATTTTAAAATGCATTATTTAATACGATTTGAACTCATAACCTCTTATTTTCCTTTATTACTTAATTAATATTAGTCAAATTCTTAACTTGTGTTAATTAATGACGATTTATTGCATACATTACTTTATTATGCATGTATTTTAAAAAACATATATAAGTTAAGAGACTTGCATCCTAGTCATTTACTTTGAAATCGAATTGGTCGGTTTGGTTTTGGTTAACCAATATAGAAAACCGACAGTTAACCAAATCGACTGATATACATATATTTCTATATATTTTATATATATTTATGTATATTATATATATTATATATATTATATTTTTATATATTATAAATTAATAAATGTGCATTATATATAAATATATATTTATAATATATGATATATTATTCATTATTTAAAATATAATATTGTATACATATTTATAATATTTTATTATATATTTTTATAATATATATTGTAAAAATTAAAAAAACCGAAAAACCAAACTGATGGTTAACCGAACTGATTAGCTGGTTAACCGGTTGATTTCGGTTACCGATTTTCCAAAAACCGGTAGTACCGATTCGATTACAAAAAAAACCCATGGTTTAATTAACCGAACTTTGAGTGCCCGTATCTATCTCTCTATCTATCTTATTCTCCTTTTTGGGAATGAGTTTTCTTTTTGTATTTTGGTGTAAATACCATTATTCTCTCTCTCTATCTATCTCTATCTATCTCTCTCTCTCTATATATATATATATATAACTTTATTCTCAAATTGTGTTCTCCTTTACACTCATCATCAACTTAAAAGAAATGTGCTTACAATATATATTAATTTGAATATATCGAAATGTTCATTGTTTGTTGAATTGATGCAGGAAATTCTTCAACAATGTAATAATCGAGTGGCACTTTTTGATAACAAGACTAAGGATCCAAATAAGCGGGAACTGCAAGTTTGCAAATTGATTTCCCTTGTAGACAAGGTCATTACGGATAATGGAGGACAGCCATATACAAATGAACTTTTTATTAAATTACAGGTAAGGATTAGGGTTATGCTTGGTATTGATGTAGCAACCCTCAATGCTTTGGGTTCAAACACCATTTATACTTGAAACACCAAGACCACCACTGATTGCATTTGAATCATATACTTAGGGTGTCAATTGGACTGGATTTGGTCCAATTTGTTCCAGTTCAATGTGAATCTATTATAATGGACCAGGTCCAATCGAATCCAATGAATGTATTAGATCAATTTGGACCGGTCCAGTTCAATGTCTGGACCATCCAATCTATTCAAATTCATTTTGATTGAAATTGGTTTCAACCCAAAGTCAGTCTATTGACACATATTCTTATTTTATATCAATGGACTAGATATTGGCTTAATCCAACCCAATCCAATATAAATTTGTTATGGATAGACCAGGTCCAATCCAATCTAATAAATATTTTGGACCAAATTGGTTCAATCCAATATGTCTTATTGGTCCATCCAATCCTTCCAAATTGATTATGGGCTGAATGGGGTCCAATCCAAAACCGGTCCATTGACACCCTTACCTGTACTTTGATGAGAAATGTATGTTCTTGCATCTATATCAACACCACAACCATTAGACTCTTCCTTTCGGAGCAAGAAACATCAAATTGATCTTTCTTGAAACATCCTTTGCACAGATTTCTATGCAAAGTGCTTTATGACTGTTTTAGCCATGGTTTTTAAAACCGACTCAGCGACCAAACCGGTCAGGGGTCCGGTTACCGGGTCGAACCCAAATGGTCGGCTCGTTCTAACAAAAAATAAAAAAATTTAAAAAATATAAAAAATGTCAAAAACATTCGAATGGTTAACTGGCCAGTTCAGCAATTTACTGACCAAAATCAACGGTTTTGGGGAAAACAGAACCGGTCAAGTGACTGATTCCCAGTTTTTCTTGTCTGATTTTGAAAACTATGATTTTAACTCAAAACAGACTCAAAACCAAACAGAAATTTGACCATTAAACTCAAAAAAACACCTGTGTAGTACTGTTGTGGCATTTATACATGAAATGGGAATGCCCTAATTTGTGAAATTGATTGTTATTCTATCATGAAAGTTGTATAATGCAACTATGCAAGCAATGTTTGTTTGACAGAAAGAAATTGCGTCGCAACGTAAGCAATTTGAAATTGCGTCCAAAGGGAAAACTGAAAAGGAGATATCAATGATGCAAGAGAAGATGCAGAAGGGATATGAGGAACAACTCAAACAAGTGACTGAAATGGTATATATATTTGATCCTTTAGTCTTCATTGGTTTGCAGATAATTGGAATATTACAGGAAAATAATTAAATAATGAAAATACCATTAATAATTATAGAAGTCTTAGAGGGGAAGTAGACTTTCTATGAAAGACTTCCATTTTGTCTTGTCATGAAACAACACAGGCCATTCAATGAAACATCAACACCAACCAGGCGTGATTGATTGGTGGTGAAGAAAAATACCTATTCAGAGCAAGAAAAAACCTCTATTATGATCATAGCATCCAGTCACAAATTAGGAATATCTCCCGTATATGTTTGTTAAATTCATGGGGAGTTGTTCCTAAGGCTCAGTTTGGAAGAAGTATAAATACAAAATTGTAATGCAAAGTCTTACATCTTTTATTATTTTGTATGTATTTGTATTGTATATATTTATATTTGCATTCCTTCCAAACTGAGCCTAATGTGCAGCTAGAGTCCCATGCATTCAAAGTGTGTGTAAAGTTTTGCACGCTTGCAGAGAATCCTGCATGGCCTATTCAAGTGATAATAGGTATTTATTCTCTAAGGCTCCATTTGGAAGGAATACAAATACAAATATGTAGAGCGTAAAACCTTATATTTTGTATGTATTTGTAATGTACATATTTCTATTTGTATTCCTTCCAAACTGAGCCTAAGGTTGTGTTTGGTTGCAATGCAAACAAATTTGTACTGATGGCTGTGTTTGGTTGCGATGCAAATTTATTTGTCCTGATGTGAAAATGCGAAATCATAGTAGTGCAAATAGTTTTGGTGCAAATTATGATTTATTTTTATTTCAAAATTTACCTTACTTTATCTGATCGCAGTAAAAATGAAATAAAATAAAACGTGAAACAGAATAAAGTAAAGCCCAAAATAAAATTAAGCCAAAATTTACATTCTTTTCATTTGCACTCCCATGCATTTGTACTAGTGCAAATAAAATTGCATTGCAACCAAATACAACCGATGCAAAACTATGACAGTCCAAATGATTTGAGTGTAAATTTTGACATATTTTTGTTTCAAATTTTAGCTTATTTTGTTTGATTGCAATACAAATAAAGTAAATAAAGAAATGAGTCAGAATAAAGTAAAACCCAAAACAAAGTTAAACCAGGCATTTTCTTCATTTGCACTCTCATGCATTTATAGTGCAAATAAATTTCATGAAATAAATTCTTCTTCATTCTCCCAAACCTTGACAAAAACATCATCAGCTACTTATTACGCATGTACTCTCTATATTCATGAGCCATCACAAAAGCATCTATGTCATTACGTACATCGGTTGACTGACTGAGTTGGGGGAGAATTGATCTTAACCCAATAACCAGATGAAGGCCAAATTGCACCCCCTATGTACCCTTTTACTCAAAAGGAGTAGCATTTTTATTAATAAGGAGAATGGAAACTGGAATTTGCTACCACCACGATTCCTTTCTTCTTTTGACCTCTCTCTGGGATATTGTTTGTATAATATAGATATAGGTTGGGTGCCACTTTGAACTAAGAATGTCATCCAACACTTACCTCTAATTAATTAATGGTTGTTGGTAGAGAGTCTTATATTGATCTGCCTTCCCTCGTGCTTCACGAGTCGAGGCTCAAAACCTCGCGTCAAGTGTAGTCTGGCCTTCATGCAGAAATTCCATCTTATCTCAATATTGTAAGACTTCGACATGACACAAAGTGGAATGATAACTTGAGTCATAGTTTTACCACTTAAACAGGTGGCTAGTCTGTTTCAAACCAAAGTTTATTTAATCAGGTGGTTCCTTTTATCTTATTGTAATCTGCCCACATTTGATTGTGTTAGTTTCCCCTGATGTCACCTGTTCACAATTATCTTTATAATGCAGCTGGAGAAGAAGTTCGAGGATACAATTTCTCAGCTTCAAGAAGAACTGAAACAAGAAAAAGTTGCACTATCCAAAGCAATAAAACAAGCACAAATGGACAGGCAAAAATCGGCTGGGGAAGTCAGAAATCTTGTCCAGGAGTTGACGGAGTTAAGGAAGGAGAAGGACCAATTTCTGAAAAAAGTTGAAAAGATGAATAAGAGTGATGATGAATGCCCCTGTGTGGTGTCATAATGAGTTTGAAAGCTTTTATATATATATAGAGAGAGAGAGAGAAAGACTAATAAGACCATAAAAGGAGGCAAGCTGCCTTGATAATATTGCCATGTATGGTACGATATGTGTTCGAAATACTGGAAACAGGGGGTGATGTATCTAAATATTTTATGCCAGTAATGTAATAGGGCCTATCTTTTTACTAGAAAGGAAAGAGTTATGAAGCTTGTTGACTATATTGCTCCCTTAAGCCAAGCAATTAGAAATTGTCTTACCAAAAAGGAAAAAGCAATCAAATTGTTATTAAATTCCCCTAAGTTGAAATATAATAAATCCATTATTACTTGTGCTTTTACTATGAAAAGTGCAAGTAAGTAAGAAGACTTGAACTTTGACCTCTTAGGTTGAAATATAACAAATTCATGACGAAGGCTCTAAATATTGATACTCCTGATATGTGGTAGAGGTGTATCGGGCAGTATTGGACCTTTTTTTTTTACTATTTTTTATTTTTTATAAAACCGGTTCAGGAGGGTCAGTTTAAGACTCTTCTACTCTCTGAACCAGTCAGAACCCCAATACACCATACACCATCTGAAAGCTCATATTGGGGTGCTCCCAATACGTATCAGCCAATACGTGTTGATACTTCGAACTGTGTTCATCACTACACCATGCTCCAATTAATTGTCATGTTGCATAGATTCTTTTTTTTTTTTTGGTAAATGATTATTACATGGATTATTGATTTTAACTTTTAATTTATTTTCTTAGCATATGCTTGTGATGAGTGAATGTTAAAAGTTGATTATTAAAATCTCCTTCTCTCTCTCTTTATATATATATATATATATATATATGATTATTAATGTAAATTATATTGAATTTTTTGAGAACTAAAATAAATAAATGCATATATTAGTTCTTCCATCGCGTTTGGACTTTTACCAAATGTGTTGTTCACACTTCATATAAATCATTATGCTTCTTATATGTATATGGCTTATTTATAATCATCTATAAGTTATATTTAGTGTTAATGATAATTCTTTTGGAATTTATTTTGAGCTTTCCAATGTATCCAATTGTCTCTGAAGCATATTATGAAATGTCTATCTTGGTGTTTACAATATTTTAGAGACTAGTGAGTATAACATTTAAAAATAAAAATAAAACAACCCAACTCTTCAGATAGTTTTGGAGAAGAATCTTAACTAAACACAATTTTGACTACCAAGGGCTAGAACAGGCCAGAGGAATAGCTGCTACAAACAAGGAATAGCTGCTGCTAAGAGGAATTAATGTAAGCATGGTAGTAGATAGAAGTGATCAAGGGGCAGAACAGGCCACGCCATGCCAGTTCAGGCATATAGCTTTTATGTATAAAATATTAAATGTGTATAATATTACATTATATGTCATATATTATGTGCATAAAATTTGTTTTAGGCATTATATAATATAAAATATTATATATAGTATGTATTATATTATAGGTGTCATATTATAATATTTATATGGATGTGCAGGTTGGACTAGGCCTGAAGAATTGGGCCTAATCATAACCCTAAAATTTATAAGCCTGATGGAGGCTTGGGCTAGGCTTGACTTTATGGGCTTGGTTGAAAATGATCACCCCTAGTAGTAGAGTCCTTTTATTTAACATTATGTTTATCAGAATATTACGAGTTTGTTAGTATACTAAAGTGGTCGTTCTTAGGACTAATAATAATATTTACATAATGCATGAACACAACTAAAATATGACAAAAGCTAGTGGGTTTGGGTTTAACTTAAGGGAGCGTCCATTTTTTGGATTTTGAGAGGAGGGAAAGTTGGTTAATGAGATTTTGGTTTTCATTGACCAAGATTTCAATATTCTTTTTTCATTTTTATGTGAGGACCAGGGAAAGTTTATTTTACTGTGTACCACTTATCTAGGAAAGTGATACCCATCTCCTAAATGGATAAATAACTTTTCCACATAGGGGGAAAGTTGCCAATACTTGAATGAGACAAAAATGCCCCTTTTACTAATGAATTTTTATGATTAAAATGGTCATTGCCTTATTTACTTAGGAAATAAAAGAACATGGATAAATGCACTTACCTGGGTAAGTATTTCCCAGAAAAAATTTAGTACACTTACCGAAAAGTGAATGAGGCCTTATTGTGTTCATTAATATGATTGATAAGCATGCCAATTTCAAAATGACTTGCTTATCTAAAAAATTCCTATAATCTGAAATTGAATAGTTTTTATGAATTTGTTTAGATAATGGACTATTGACTGTTTGTTTTACTATTTAAATCTATTTATTGTTTAATTTAAACAAACTAATTATATTGATTTTGTGTTAATTTGAATTATGCGTGCCATTTACTATAGAATTAAACATGTTTGTTATACATATAATCGACAAGTTGCATTCGTGATTGAAAATTTGACACGATTAATTAATCATTTCGTGTTCGTGTCGATTCATATATCCAAATACCCCAACCTTGACACGACATCACAATAACACAAATTGCTACCTCCAGCTATTTCATATTAACAATGGTAGAGTGGTCTCATTAATAAACAACAAATAAATCTGACTCTAGAGGAGAACAATTCTCTCTCTTCTCTCTACTTCCCTCTTTCTCTATTTTAATTATTTATTTTCTTTCCCGTAGCTCAGATACAATTCACATTGCATCAAAGCAGTTACAAAAAGGGTTTGTGTTATTGGTGGATAGGTTGATGTGTTGAATGGTATATAGTATGCTGAAACAATTGTTTTCAAAATTGGACTGGACTGGAAAAATGGGGAATTGGTTTTTTTTAAAATTGGATTTTTATAAAAAAAAATGTTGATTTGGTCAATAAATCGTTGACCCGAGTGATTGAATCGTCTAATGATTTTCACCATTTTTTATTTTTTTAAAATTATTTTTCAGAATGGCCGATCATTTGGTTTGAACAATCGAACCATTTGACTCGAAAACAAAACTCCTGACCGATTCAGTTTTAAAAACCTTGGCTGGAAAGAGTGGTATTCTTTGACGTGACAATTTCTACTAAATCTGTCGGGACTATTTGAAAGCATAATGGATATATCCAGGAGTCGTGTGGCTAAATCTCGTGGATTTAATGCAAAATGAATTCATGGGAGTACAAATGACTATTATTAAGTTAAATGGGAAAGCTGTATACCTTGGGCCAAATTAAGTTTTTGTCATTTCTGAAGAACACAGAACATCGAAACGCATTGTTCCCAAGCACTGATCTAGAAAACCGAATACATGTGCGACCTCATTCACGTGTAAATGGGGGTATTATGGTAAAATCACAATAAATTATAATATCATGGGATTGATAAGCCCTAACCTCTCGACAAACCACCTTCTTCCTTCTTCCTCTTCTTCCATAGATAAGTTTAGGAAAGGTTTTGTAATTCTAGACCTACCTATCTTCTTAAATCTCCCAACCTATATCCGCCTCAAAAACCTGTAACAAGTTGGATTTCGAGAATTCAGACCCTTTTCATACATGAAAATACAAAACCCTACACAGCCCTACCCTCCCTGCATTCAAAGGTAGGGTGGGTTGTGTTCAAAACCCAGATCTACTTTCTTATTATTTTTTGTTATATATAAGTAATAAATAAGATATATATAATAATCACCTAATTTTTTACAAAATAATAAATAACTGAGGAAAAGTTGGTGTAACTAAAAAACTAGTTTTTGGTCACTCACCCAATGTAAATCATGGAATTTTAGTCAAGGGGTTAAGGTATGTTGTGAAAAGCTATTAGCACCCCATACATGCCTCATATGAAACCAGCCTCTACTTAGTTGAATTCTCAACTCCCTCCCTTAGAAATTGTGGTACTGGCATACTCAACCCCTCCTAGGTTTTTTGTTGAAAATCAATAAAATTTTACCGTGGCCACCCCTCCACTAGGCCTGTTTGGAGTTAAGAAAAAAAAAAGATGAATTCTCAAAATAACAATTAAAATAGTTCTAGTTTTTTTTTATTTAGAAAATAACTGCACATGTTAAAATGTAAACAAGCAATCAAAACAATAAACCAAAGAGAGAAAAAGAATCCATTGGTGAATTAATCAATTCTGAAAATAATGAGACAATATAAAAAGTGGCTCTAACAAACATGTGATCTAAAGTGGAAATTGAATTTGACAAGAATGATCCTATCTAAAAATTAGAGTTCTTAGCATAAAACAAGCAAAGGAAACTAACTCTAATTATTGTGATTTATCTACTAAGCCTAAATGAATGTAGATTTAAGAATAAAATGATTGAAAAAAGTATTTAACTATTATAAATTTTAAGGAGAAATTAATTAGAACAATACACCCTAAAAACTAATTGCTTCTTAAAAAACACTAACTATTAGCTATTTATCAACTTACTTTAAAAGTTAAATGAATTTCATAAAAAGGGTAATATGCTAAAATGAATTGGAAGACAAAAATATATGGACTAGAATACTGATCTATGGATACTAAGTAAAATATGCAAAAATTCTAATCAATTTGACTACACTGAAGTAACAACAAAAGGGCAACTCAATGCACAAGGATCCCAACCAATGTAGGGTTTGGGGAGGGATAGATGTATACAGCCTTACCAGTACACATACAAAGAGGTTGTTTTCAAGAATTGAACCCTGGTCACATAAGTCATTATGGAGCATCCCAACCCTTAGCCATGGCCCGCCCCCATTCTTAATCTAGCATTCTCAATTACTACCATCCTTCTATATGCATAACTTGTCTACTAATATTAGCCTAAATGCTAATGAACTACCCAATGAAATCACTTCAATGAGATCAAGACCAACTAATTAATTGAAATTAGGAGCTACCTAAAGATGATTGTAGATTCTCCATTGTCCATGCTTTGAAGCCTTCTTTTTTTTTTTTTTTTTTTGATCTTTTGCAACCTTCCCTTTAGCTTCAATCTTGCATCACCAGGAAGTCTTCTTATTACATGAGTTCTGATAGGTATCTTGAATTTATATGATGTCTTAGAGAGTCTAAACAAAGGTCCTAGAGATTAGAGAACCATTCTCTAAGTATAGGTAAAAGGGGAGATGAAAGTGAAATTACAAGAAAGAAAACTAATTCAGTTCATTATAAATCAGAGATTACCATGGAGTATCTGAATATTCTTTTTAATTATTTCGATATGTAGAGATTTAAGTTCAATGCCCAAATTAAAATTCTTTAGTGGAAAATCCAACAAACAATGTCAATCCAATTGGTTAAATCAATTTCAACAATGAAAGTCACACTACTCTCTTTACTTGTGACCTTTCGACACTCGATTCTAGAAGCATTGGTTTGATTTCTCCTCTAAGGTTGATCATACCATTCATTCTAAGCTCTCTAAATATCTTATATATTAAGAGAAGCAGAGTTCTAAGAGGGTGTGAGATCTTATTAGGGTTTTTGGATATAAATCTTTTAACCTTTCTCTAATTTATGATTAGGATTAGAAAATTTTCCTCAAACTGTAAAGAGGTCCAACCTTAAGTTTTAGGAATTATCACATTGGCCCCTAACATGCAACATAAAATTGCGAAATTACTAGGAGTTCTTTTATCTATCACCATATAAAGAGTCACTATCTCTACCTATCACCATCAAATGGAATTTGAACAAGAGTTCTGCTCTAATTGAAAAATTACTTGAAACTCAGTTTTTACTTTAAAATTCTTTCAAGGCAATCAAGACAATAAGGGTTCCAATTCAACTAGGATCCTTCCATACTCATCCTAGTGTCATCAATAGACTTATATATAGGAGTCCTAACCTTAGTAGGACTTCTTTGCCAAAGTCCTAGTCCAGCTAGGATTCTTGACCAAAATCCCTAGGATTCTTGACCAAAATCCTGAATTACTTCTTGGTAATAAGACTTTCTTTTGATTGAGGGTGCAAATTCCTTATTGAACATTCTTAAAACCATAAAATTACTCAGAAATACCCAACATATAGAGTTTCATTGCTATAGATCTTCAACAACCATTTTCATGGCATATCAAAGTAACTAACTGATCATGATCCTACAACTAGCCATGAAACTCCTCAGGTGTAATAACTGAGGTTGGGTTTGGTTTGAAGGGAAAGGTAGGGAAACCTATACAGGTTTGTATAGATTTCCCTACCTTCCCTTACCTTTTCCTTCAAACCAAACACAACCTAAAAGAACTTTGCATATGAGAGATACAAGTAATAACAGTGGCACAAAAATCCTTTTATGAATCAATCTCTAACTTGATTTTATTAGTGCATGTCCTAGAATGTACATTTTCTTTGTACATATGTACTAGGTTAGTAGGATACATGTAAATTTACAAGTCTAGTACAAATAGTTTCTTTCAAGTTTAAAATCTTAGCTCTTGGTTCCCCACTAGTAATCCATATTGAATACGTGTTTACCCATATCTCTAAAATGGTATCACAACTATGATTTAAACATATATTAAAGTCATTGAAGCAACCTATATTAAGAGAGTGATGCAGAATATATTGCATCCACAACAGGCCAATATCTGCTTTACGTAAATGAGTATGGGTTCTGGTTACATAATGGTCCATGTGTTGGTAACGAAGTGTATAATCCATACAAGCTCTAGACATTAAAATTTGCATGAGCTTCTAGGTCTACCCCCCATAAACTCAAATTTGCTCGTGGGCCTCAATGGGGTCCTTGTATTTGGACCCTATCTCATACTCTTAAATATGTACATGAGTCTTAATATTTAGGTTTCATGTTTGCAAATCCATTAGCATAATGGAAGAGTTCATGTGGGACCCACTATAAAGTCAAAGTCAAATTCAAATGTGAATTATAAGTGATGGAGGGTGATTTGGCCCGACCTCCTAGCTCAAATAGTGACTCAGCATGACAGCACAACGGACAAGAGCACAGCTCAGTGGGGAAGTCCCACCGAGTTCAGCACGGCAACTCGGCAGGTAAACTACTCACCGAAAGTCGCCTCGCCCGCACCTCCTCCCCGGGGTCAAGGGACTTCGGGGGGCACCCTGACCCCTTTTGAGACCTGAGCTCTCCCAATGGACCTCGGGCCACTCCCAAGCGAGAACGCACTGATTCTTCTTTGGACGTCCCGAGGCACAAAGACCTCGGGTCAGCTAGCTTGGCATAACCGGCTGCAGGCATTCCGTCACTTAAGGGACAGCCCAGCTCAAGGCAATTCGCAGGAGACCAGCTCGGTATACCATAGGAGGGCTTCCTGCCCGACCTCCGTACCTGACAAACCTGCGAATTGCAGGGATGTCCCCTCGTCGCGCCTGCCACCTTTAGGAAGGCGTCCCACACCTGACAGACACGTACCTTGCACGACGGCCCCGCGCGTGCCACCGCAGCCTTGCCTATAACGGTTGTGGCAAACTGACAGTGGCGGTTATACTTGCCCTATCAGAGGTCAGAGGACCTGAAGCAACGAAATTCAGTTATAAGGGGCTTATTCTCAAGGAACAAGGTATCTTGAATCACTAGCGCAACCTGCACTCTTAGCTTTCATTTTCCTTCAGCTTCTTGCACACAATACTAATTTAAGCATCAGAGCGTTCCAACTGGGAAACCCCCCGGGAGTTCTTCCTCTCTCCTCTAGTTTCAGGTACCTCTCAGGAGCCACTCGAGCGCCATCTAGGAGTGACCAGATTTTGTTACATCATTTGGCGTCGTCTGTGGGAAATGCTTCAAAAAGCCTTTCTCTCTAAACTTTTTCAGTTCCTTCTTCTTCCTTGAAACAATCCAATGCTCATGGCTTCCTCTAGCAACGTCAGACGAGGCACGGAGATGGAGAACTCCAAGGAACAACCCCAACTTCCTACTGTCTGTATCAGACAGTTCACCGTCCCCCTCTCAGCGGACGAAATCCCCAGCTTAAGCGTGCCTCTCAAAATGGCACCTGTCGTTGCCTCACTTCCTGCTACAGTCGGAACAACATTCACCGAACCTCTGGTCATGCCCCCAGCGGCCAGCCCGAACCAACTGGAGGACCTACTGCAGTGCATGAGGGCCATGCGGGCCCGAATGCAATAGTTCCAATAGTTCCAGCTCTATCAACAGCATGTGCTGCACCAAGTCTCCCAGTACCAATATCAATAGCAATTCCCTTAGCTGCCCCAACCTCAGCTTTAACAGCCTCAGCTCCAGCCTCAGCACCAGGTCTCGCAGCAAGCCAAGTCTCACCGCCAGAGCGAGCACTCCGACCGAGGAGAGGCCCCCCAAAATCTCCCAAAAAAACAAGCCTCCCCCCACGGCAGACGGGAGAGACCGGCTACCCCGATCTCGCCGCGGGCGGACAGGTCGGGAGGACCCCAGCCCGGCCGATCAATGTCACCCCGACAGTCGAAGCTTGAAACCCCAATCCTTGGGAATCAGTTTGAAATCCTAGCAGCAGACTCCAGGCAGGCCCCTTTTGTTCGTAGCCATCACCAGCGGATCGGGCTACCCCCGACGCAAACTGTTCTGGATAATGCAAAAGTGAGCAGTGAGTCGTGCCGAGCTCGCCGATCTGTCACCTACGACTTGCCCGAGCTCATGGGCAAAGAAGAGGTAGGCTCGGCCGAAGCCAAAGCTCCCCTTCTCTTAGTTTCGTCCCCCTATCTTCCGAACTCCTGGTAGTCCTAATGCCCAAGGATTTCAAGCTCCCCCCTCTTGATAAGTATGACGGGTCGTTTGACCCGAATGATCATGTAGACACCTTTTAGTCATAGATGCACATAGCGCGAGCCAGTGAGTCGTGCATGTACGTGGCCTTCTCCACTACTTTTAGGGGAGCAGCCCGCACGTGGTACTGAAACTTGGCGCCCGGGTCAATAAGAAGTTGGGCGCAGTTTGTGCAAACTTTCACATCCCACTTTGTCACTAGCAAGCGGTGCCCGTGAACTAAAGAAAGCATCTTCAACATAGCACAAAATGGAGGGAGAGTCCATCAGGAGTTATATCAAGCGGTTTAATGAAGCTTGTATGAAGATACCGCGTCTGGATCCCGCGGTACGCCTTACAGCAGCCAAGAATGGTGTGAAGCACAAAGAGTTCAAGTGGCACATGGTCGTCAACCAACCCGCGACCATAACCGAGTTTCTGAAACTTGCGGATAAGTTCATAGCCACCGAAGAGGAGATCAACCAGAAGGGTGAGGATGCACCCGAAAAAAGAAAAAGAGAAGAGCCTTCCAGTCAAGGGGACACCAGAAGAAAAAAGGAAACAATTCGGGGTGCAAAGCCGGGTCAATTGTTCCGAGCTCCTGCACCGGACCGAGCTGACTACATCCTACTGAACGCGAAGTGGGCCGAAATCCTGATGGCAATCAAGGACGCCCCATACGTGAAGTGGCCACCCCATCTGAGGGGGAATCCCAATGAAAGAAATAAGAGTTTGTATTGCAGTTTTTACAAAGACCACGGTCACTGTACCGAGAGTTGTATAAACCTCCGCGATGAGATAGAGGAGCTCATCCGTCGCGGATATTTGAGAAACTTTGTACAAAATAATAATAACAATAATAATAATAGTAATAGAACAGGTCGGCAAGGGGAGCACGGTAGAGATGCTTTGGAGTCCAACAGTAGGCCGGCCGAACAACCGTAGACATCCACATGATAGTGGGAGGTTCGGTCGTTGCGGGTTGCACCTCAACAGCAGCTTGGACGTTAGTTCGTGAGGCTGCCCGGGAAGAGTAGAACCCCCCAAAGCGGCTGAAGACAGGAGATCCAAATTTCTTCACAGAAGACGATGCGCGAGGGGTTCACTACCCCCATGATGATGAACTCGTGATAAAGCTAAGGATCAATGACTTTGAGGTCAAGCACGTACTCGTGGACTCAGGTAGTTCATCCGACATCCTCTTCAAAGCTGCATTTGACCAGCTTCAGTTGCAGAGAAGCGATCTGAAGCCTACGAACACCCCTTTAGTGGGCTTCTGCAGAGAGGAAGTCCGCCCCTTGGGAAAATAACAGTACCTGTAGAGATCGGCACATGGTCTTGTGTGGTAAGATTCGAACATAACTACCTGGTGGTAGCGACCCCCTCTCCCTACAATGCCATAGTAGGTCGACTGATCATCCATGTCCTACGGGCGGTGGTCTCCACTTACCACTTGGTTATGAAGTTCTCAATAGATTTCGGTGTGGGAGTAGTGCGGGGTGACCAGCTCGAATCTCGCAAGTGCTACGTTGCCGCCCTAAAATGGAAAACCAAGGTAGCCGATGACCTCGAACTGGAACGACCCACAGAGCAAGGTGAAGAGCAAGTCGTGCCCACAGAAGAAACGGTCGCAGTCCCGACCTCAACAGCAAACCCAGCTCAGACACTTCATATCGGCGCTTCCGTCTAGGAGCCCCTATGATCCGAACTGGTAAGTTTTTTACTTCAAAATTTAGATATTTTTGCATGGTCCGCAGCAGAAATGCCCGGTATAGACCCTGGACTCTTAACTCACAAGCTGAACACTGATCCTATAGTTAGGCCCGTTAGATAGAAGAAACGCAACCTAGCCCCGAAATGGTGGAAAGCGGTCGACGAGGAAATCGAGAAGCTCCTCGCAGTGGACTTCATAAGAGAAGTCCAATACCCAAGCTGGGTAGCCAACCCCGTCCTAGTAAGGAAGGCCAACGGCAAGTGGCGCATGTGCGTCGACTACACCGACCTAAACCGGGCTTGCCCGAAAGATTGCTTCCCGATCCCTAGAATCGACCGTTTGGTGGACGCGACCTCAGGGCATGAGTTGCTCAGTTTCTTGGATGCCTATTCGGGCTATAACCAGACCAATATGGACTTGGCAGACGAAGAAAAGATTGCCTTCATCACAGAGTTCAGCCTCTACTGTTACAAGGTTATGCCCTTCGGGTTGAAAAACGCAAGGGCAACCTTTCAGAGACTTGTAAATAAATTGTTTGCGTCGTTAATCGGAAGAAAAGTAGAATGCTATGTAGACGACATGGTCGTCAAAACTCAATTCTCACATGAATTAATAAAAGGCTTGCATTCTATTTTTGAAATTTTGCGTAAGTTTAACATGAGATTAAATCCGAACAAGTTGTGTTCGGTGTGACCTCATGTAAATTCTTGGGATACATCGTTAACTGGCACGGCATTGAAGCCAACCCAGATAAGGTTAAGGCCATCTTAGACATGAGATCACCCCGTAAGTTGAAGGAGGTTCAGAGGTTGAATGGCCGCATAGCCGCCTTGAGCCGCTTCATGTCCAAATCGGCGGACCGCTGTTTTCCATTCTTTAAGGAAAATAAGAGCAAAGGGTTCGAATGGACCCGAGACTATCAGCCCGAGGAGGGTGACATTTTAGAACTGTACCTCTCGGCAAGCGACGAAGTGGCCAGTTCGGTACTAATAAAGGAAGTAGATCGGGTCCAACGACCCATCTATTATGTTAGTAAAGTATTGCAGGGAGCAGAAACAATATACCCAGAGATTGAGAAGCTAGCATACGCATTGATAATTGCAACTCAGAAGCTCCGCCCGTACTTCCAAGCTCATACTGTTATCGTCCTTACCGACAAACCTCTGAGGCAAGTCTTGCTTAAGCCCGAGGTCTCTGGTCGGTTGACGAAGTGGGCCATTGAGCTCAGTGAGTACGACCTCCAGTACAAGCCACGAACTTCCATTAGGGCTCAAGCCTTAGCAGATTTCATAGCCGAATGCACATTCAGCTCTAAAGTTCCCAGTCTGGTTGAGCGCGAGGCTTCCACCTCGAGTGAGCCTGAAGCTCCCGGATCGGTCGAGTCTGAACCCTGTGAAGTAGTAGCCAGTGTGACACCTCTCCTAGCTCGGCCAACCGTGAGTTGGGATGAGGAGCCTTGGATCCTTCACGTAGATGGCTCCTCGAACCAACAGGGCAGCGATGCCATAATAGTTCAGCACGGCCCAAGCGGCATAAAATTGGAGTACGCGCTACGCTTCGAGTTCGAGACATCCAACAATGAAGTAGAATATGAGGCATTGATAGCTGGATTAGCTCTAGCCAGAGAATGGGACACAACTTCTATAAGTACCCTAAACTCATGTACAAATCATTCCCATCCCACGTAAACAAAAGTAAACTATATATCATATATATCAAATGAACACATCGTGACTTCTTTCCTCTATATGGTATTTTCTCTTTCAGGTGGAAACCCATGCACTTATATGGGTATCATCAATTGCACAAATACAATCTTACTTAGACATACATAATGTCAATGCATATATATAACACATTAAAAAAATAGTTAAAAATATTTCTCTAAGCGGCTGATGTGAGGATGCACCTACAAATCAATTTTCTTTCAAGTCTATATATGGCCTTATATGTTCTCCTAAAGTAGTAACTAATGGTAATCTTTGAATGTTGGAACCTAATGGTCATCATATGGTTCCATTTATTGTGACCAATAGTTATACCAAAAATTACAAGAGACTTCTTAATTGTGATATTTTGAATATTATCTATAAAGCCTCACACTCTCAAAAGATTTGTAGAGTTCTTAAATGCATGCCTCTCTATTCTAGATGCATCATAAGCTTTGTCTAGGTGTTCTAAGCCATATAAGCATTCATGAATGAATTGATGCCCGCACATATACATAATTAATTACATATAGGGGTGGCAATTTACAACCCAACCCGCTCAACCCGCCCAACCACCCATTTATTAGCAGGTTGGGTTGGAAAAATCTTTACTTCTGTTTTCCACAATTCTCTCTCTCTTGTGCCAAGACCGACATTTCTTTGTAGCGATGAAGTCGACATTAGAGTGCATCGTTGATTCTTATAGTGATGTGAACAGTATCAGTGTCGTTGCCTTAAGTTGCGGAAGACGGAGGTTCTACTAATCTGTCGGTGAAGTTTGGATCAAGTACAAGTAAGCCATTCACAACTCTGAAATTCTTATGATGATAGAGTTGTTTCTTAAAGTTTAGAAATCTGATACTGGTGGGGAAACTACTAGTAAGCCATTCGTAACTCTCAAACTCGTTGCAACTGTTTATTTATCACTTATATACAGGGGTGAGTATTATTCGGTTAAAACCAAAATACCGAATCGAAAATTTCGATTTTGGTTCAATTTTTGTGTAATTTGGTTCGGTTACTTCGGTTTTTAGGAATTTTGATTTTCAGTTTTGGTTTTCAAAGTTAGAAATTCGGTTAAGAAAAAAAATAAATGAACTGAAATTTATTATATAATATGTAATATATAATATACGATATATAACAGTTAATATATAATATGCTATATATTTATATATTAATATATTATATATAATGTATTATAATGAAATTCAATTTCATTCCTTTTCTACTTGTTTTTCTTTCTCTACATTTTGTTTTGATATTTTTTCTGGACAAAAATTCATTCTTCACTTCTACATATTTTGCTGAAATAAGGATTTCTCTAGGCTTCCTTTTGTGCTTCAGTTGGTTTTTCACATTTGGCCTTTTTAGTTGAGGTTTTCCTACTTAAATTTTAAAATCTTCTTTTAATCCCAAGAGGATTATTCCGAACTCTTAAATCTGGAAACAAGCTGGAGGGGTTTGGACATTGAAGTGGAGGTGAAATTTCCTGTTCATTTTTTGGATTTTATGTAATTTATGTTAATTTTGGGTTAATTTTGTAATTTATGTTATTTTTTGGTGTATTTCTTTGGTTTTTTATAATTTATGTTATTTTTCGTGTATTTCTTTGTTGTTTTTTTTGTAATTTATGTTATTTTCTTCAATTTCTGGGTTTTTTCATAATTTATGTTATTTTTTCGTGTATTTCTTTGTTTCTTTTTGTAATTTATGTTATTTTTCTTCATTTTCTAGGTTATTTTTGTATTTTATGTTTTTCCATGTATTTCTTTATTTTTTTTGTAATTTATATAATTTTTCTTCATTTTCTGATTTTTTCGTAAACTATGTTATTTTCTTCATTTTTGGGTTATTTTATAAATTTTTACAATATTTATTTTTTCTGTAGTTTATGTTATTTTTTGCATCTTCTAGAATTTCTGTGTCTCATTTATTGAATGAAAAATTTACTGGATGGGTGGGTTGGGTTGGGTTATGGTGAGTTTGGGTTGAACCCAACCCATTTAATTTTTCATAAATGGGTCATTAATGGATTGACGGGTCAAATGGGTTGGGTTGAAGCTCAACCCAAACCCAACCCACCCAAACCCGTCCAATTGCCGCCCCTAATTACATATAGAAATATACATCTATATTACTTTAAAAAGCATGAATAGACTCAAGAATATTTCTAAAATTTTTTAAGGACAAAAGTTACCCCTCCATATTTAATTTTATTGATAAAAATTGAGGGCAAATAGGGTAATCAGTTATTGATATTAAATGAGTTGAAAAGATGTAATTTTAAGATATTCAATGCATTCAATTACCTCTCATTAAATCCAACATTTAAGGAATCAACTTACATTCACCTTCATTAAATCATATATTTAAAACATTTTTGTTTCTTCTCATCATTAATTTATATTAATTAAATCCATACATAATAAATTAATAATTCCAATAACATAAAAACTTATACTTTTAAAATCTACATAGGAAAAAATAGTGTTTTCATCTTGGTGGTGGTAATAAATTAAACCATTTTTGGTCAAATGGGTTAATCCATGTTGCCACAATTAAATAAAAAAATTAAAAAATAGATAAAATGCAAAAATATAAAAATAAAAAATAATTGGGAACATTTTAGCATCATATATTCGACATATTAAACAATAATAAGTATGGTAAATAATGAATGTTCTTATTAATGATGAAAATTGAATGTAAAATTTAAAACTAATTGGATATATTCTCTCATTAAAACCTATTTTTAAGATATATTTTTTTCATCATTAAATTTTGTAGATTAAAGACACAACATTAATTTTAATAGTACAAAAATAAATATTTTGAAAAGTAATTTCAAACGCATGTTTATCAAATACTTTTTAACAATATGAAACCTATGTTTGGTAAAAGCAACATTCCATGAAATGTTCTATACGGAATTGAACAGAATTCGACTGTTGGTGGGTTGGATCCAATCCCAACCGAAACTAATCAAATTGGATTTAAATGGCCTAGTATAGAAATTGGGTTGGACTAAATCCAAATAAATTCATCCAAATTGTTATCAGTTTGATTTGAACTTGAATCAAATTATAAAATGAACAAAATTAAAAAGTACATTCTGTGAATAAACTTTGATTTTAATCAATGTTTTCAAAATCGGACCGGACTGGAAAATTTGAGAATGGTCACCTGGCCGGTTCCATTTTACCCCAAAACTGAATAAAAACCGTTGATTTGGTCAATAAACCACTACCTCAGGTGATCAAACCATTTGACCCAGGAACGGCTTTTGAACATTTTTTGGGTTTTTTAAAATTTTTTATTTTTTTTATTTATTTTATCAGAATGGATTATCCGTTCAGACTAGATGATCAGACCATTCAATTAATTAAAGCTTGGCAAATTCCTTTTATGGAGATTTAAACGTAATCAATTACGGTGCCTCAATTTAAATACCTTTATTCAAAGCCACAATAATAACATTTGAACTTCTTTTCTTTTTGTAATGTTTAGTTTTTTAATGATTAATTAATAAAATTTTGTAACCTTTTTGCTGTATACGTAATTATTTTATTAGGGAAAATCTGTGATGCTTGGAAAGGCATGATACGGGAAGAGTTTTAACCAACCAAAATCCGGATTTTTGTTAAATTTCACCCGATTGGTTAACAACAGGTTTATGATATTGGTTGATTGATCAAATTTTTTTTTGGATATTGGTTGACGGTGGAAAAAGCAGTTTCATTTTTTAAAATATTGCTTTCATCACAAATTAACCTTGCCGTTATCGGCAACCATGATTTTGATAAACAACACCTAATTGGCTACCACTTTTATGATTCTAATTGACTGGTCAAAAGTTTTTCAGATATCATATATTTTTCATATCATAGTCGAACCCTTTCACTAATATATATTTCATTATTACTGCAATTATTTAAACTTTTTATTTTGCTCCAAGGGCCTACACAATAGGGGGGTAGCCCATCCCCCAAACCCATAACCCCCCCAACCAGGTGTAGTTAGGTGGGATTCGATATTAAGTCTCCGCTACAACGAGTAGGAGACTTTATCAACCAACTGGTTGGCGAGTTCACATCTACGCCCCACATGCACATCTCAGCTTGCATTGGTAATATATGTGAAAATTGTGATTGGGAGATGTTCACAATACACAGTTGGGATGTGCTGTGGGGCGCAAATGTAAATTCCCAATTGGCATCTTGCACAAATTATTTAAACATGCGAAGCGCTGCGCCAAATAGTCGACCTCCAAGTGACGGTATCAATGCTGGCACTGCAAAATTGATTATTTTCTCCCCAAGTGAGGGTTCTGATTTTTGAAGTAATTTGTTTTGAAGATCTTCATTCTGCCGCCTGAGGTCCCTTAACTCCTGGACAATTTTTCCCATTTCCTCGGCTGATTTCGTTTGGTCCTTTCGTGCTTCTTCTAATGCATTGGATAGGGCAATTCTTTCTCGTTCTAGTTGTTCTTGAAGATTAGAAATTGTGTTCATGAACCTCGATTCAATCTGTATATAATAAGATTTTGTGTGAACGGATGAAAAACAATCAAATATACATATATACATACATGCATACATACATACATACAACATGGCTAGCTAAAAGTTTCTGACAAGATTGGCACTTGAACAGGTTGTTATAATAACATAAAACAGTGTTAATTGTATGAACAGACTAACTGCCCAATTAATTCACCTGTAAAATTGTAGCCCAAGAGCATTCTGGTTGTGTATCCGATCTAAGTCTGACAATATATATTGAAATAAGATGGAATGACACTGTTTTATTTCAACAATCTGAAACCAATCCAAATTTGTTTGATTGAGTGACTAATTAATGACTCAATTACCTCTAAATTGCATACCTTGAAATAATCTTACAAAAATATAAAAATTAAAGACTACATAGCCAGAATCCATGTAGAATATAATGGGCTCTTTCTTGCAAAAGCAAAGAAAGAAAGAACATTTTCTGTTTGGGAAGCTAAAGAAACTGAGTGAGCATTTGGTGTTTTGTTTGGTTCATAATGAAAAGAAAACCAAAAGAAAGAAAGAAAAACGTTAGCACATAAAGACACCTATGGTAGAGTGCATTTCAATTTTATTGAAGTTCACAACAAAGCAACCCCAGTTCTTCTAATAATAAATAGATGGCATCAAAGTAGCAACTTCAATTGAAGGAAACAGATCGTTGGAATTTCCAAACAAATTGCCACCATCTTAGTTAAATTTGATGCAGCTAATTTAGAAGAAAACAATTATGAATTCATGACAACAAAATAAGGAATCTTCCCTCTCACCGTGGTCCATACACACATATATTATGGACTGCCGGTGGCCGGCTTCTCCTCTGCTTTGATTCAGTCTTGGTTTATCATGTCAAGAGGAAATTCAACCGTGTTGTTCATAAACTTGTTAAAATTGGTGTTAATGGTTATTGCTTTTGGGTGGGTGACATTCCCTCTTCTATTTCTCTTTTGCTTAAGTCTGATTTGTCTCCTGGTGTTTAACCAAGATTTTATAGGTGAATGAAAGTTGACTTCAGGCCTTTCCAACTCAAAAAAAAAACAGACGAGAGAAGGTAGGGATGTTCGCACGGTTAATTAGAAAGAACTCTTGATCTATCCACTAGCCTAATGGTGGTTACTAACCGATTGCCATTCCAAATCAAATTTTCCAAGTTTGGCTTCAAGAAATGTAAAAGAAGGATACCTTTATACACAGGGAAATGCCCATGGGTGCGATGCTTCCTTAGAAGCTAGAAGAAGATTTGAGAGATAAAGAGAACATTATCTTTACAAGGATGCATTGCATAATTCATAGATAGTTAGGTTTCATGAGTGAAAAAGGTTTAGCATTTAGGAACTACCACTAGGAGAAGCCAAATACCAGTTCAATTTAAAATGACAATCATGGCCAAACCATGTTAAATCATGTCTTCTATGTGTTTGTGCTTGTTTGTGTAGGTGCATGTTTCACTTAGGCTATGTTTGGTTTGAAACATAGGGAAATTCATACAAGGTTTGTAAAGGTTTCCCCACCTTTCCCTATCTTTTCCTTCAAACCAAACACAGCCTTAAAGTTGCATACAAGTGTTCATTTTCACTAGTACAAATTGCAAATAATTTGTTGTAAATTCTAGTTTAGTTTTGCTCTTGGGTTTTCTAAGTACTTTGCTTTAGGTCTTACTCAACTTCATCTATCCTGCAAACAAATCTATAGGAGTGCAAATCAATGAAGACTAAAGGATCAGAGTTTACCATCTGCGTTACTTGTTTGAGTTGTTCATCATATGCCTTCTGCATCCTCTCCTGCATCATTAGTATTTCGTTTCCATTTAACCCCTTCGACTTAGCTTCTTCCAGTTGGATAAGTTGCCACTGAATTTCTCTCTGTCAAACAAACATTGTTTGCATTATACAGAGTTGGCTAGACTGTCAAATTGCGCCACATTAGTGTTTTGAGATTAATGCATGGTCAATTTTCTATTCGATTTGAGACTGTTTTGAGTTACCAAACAGGAATATTCAAATTCAAACAGTGGTAGTCTTTGTGTTTCAAGTATATTATTGAAAAACCAATAATATACCAAACACAACCTTAATATAATCCTTACCTGCATTTTCATAAACAGGTCATTTCTATATGGTTGTCCACCATTATCATTAACGACCTTGTCCACAAGGGAGATCAATTTTCTAACTTGCAAATCCCGTTTATTTTGATCCTTAGTCTTGTTATCAAAGAGTACTGCTCGATGCTTACATTGTTTAACAATTTCCTGCATCACAACAACAACAGACAATGAACAATTCTATATATGTTTTAATGTTCTTTTTCACCATTGTCATGGATGACATGTGTAAAAGCATTTCTTTGAAGTTGACGATGAGTGGGAAAGAGATTTTGTACTGTTATAAACCAAATATATCTGCATGAAGACCAGAAAAGAAATGTTGATTCTAGGGGGGCGTTCTTTTTTTTTGGATTTTGAAAGGGGAGAAAGTTGGTTAATGGGATTTTGATTCCTATTAACCAAGAAATCCGTGCGGGGATAAGTGAAAGTTTATTTTTCTTGGGTATCACTTACTTGGGGGGTAAAATTGGGTAAATTAACTTTCCCACCTAGGGAAAAGTTGTCAATACTTAGATGGGACAAAAATGCCCCTTTTAATAATGAAATTTTTAGGTCTAAGATGGTCATTGCCTTATTTACATAAAAAATAAAACATGAGTAAATCCACTTATCTGGATAAGTATTTCCTGTAAAACACATACCCAAGTAAGTGGCTTACCGAAAAACAAACGGGGCATAGATGTCATGTATTACCTGTAAAGGCTTAGGACTTTGAGCCAAATATTTTTGTAATATCATCATTATCACCATCATCATCATCACCCAAAAGATCACCACCAGTAAAAACAATAATCATGTGGTCTGTAATTGTTTGCCCAAAAATTCCTTTTATTACTTGAACTACAGCTTCTTCCTCTTTTGAATAACGAGTGGAAGTAGAATAGACCATAAGCATTGCATGGATCCCATTCTTTGCTAGATCAATACACTTAACAATCTCCTTTTGACGACTACCATGATCAAATGCAAAATCAAATAATCCTGCAACCACTTGTTAGTGTTAGGGTTTGTGTTCAACAGAAGCCTAAATAATTGAAAGAGAGCATAGACCAAGGATATGGAGTAAGTAAATGTATAACAAACCAAACCACTAACTATTACAATCCTATTAGCTAGCAACTAAACCAAAGAAGAAAAGACATCAACCAAAATAGCCCCACCAGGAGTGTCAACTATTATAATTTATGTTTCTAGCCAAGAATCAATTTCTTTTTCAGGCATATATACGATTAACAAGTACCGGGCTCATACATCATTTGTGAAACTAGAATACCGTTGCATCACATCAATGGTACCTTTCAAAATTCAAATATTATAAATTTTTTAAAAACAAGTAAATATTTTAAAGAATAAAATGCACTAATCTATTATTATGTTTAACATTTAATTGGTTATCACCACGCATGGCTTCAAGCACTTTGAAACAATTCGCCCACAAGAAATCCCCAAACTCTAACAGGTCATGCAACCAAATAGTTACACCTCCATCTAAGTTTTGACCAACAAGAAATACAAAATTGACTTAAGATGCAGTTAAACCATAAATAATCTTACAAGTTTAAATTAATCAATAGAAAGCAGTGAAGAATCCTCTTAGCTAGATTGAGTTTAAAAGTTGGCCGGATATTAGATTAAATAACACCAATTTGTTCAGTAAATAATTCTAAAATCAAATACCAAAATCACTCAAATATATTATTTTCAAATTCTTACATCATAATACCAAATGGACCTAAGTTGCAATTTCTGGCCATAATAATAAATTTGGATATAAATACAAAAAGGAGATCTCAAATTAATGCTTAAAACCACCGAAATATGGTTTAAATAAGCATAATCGATTCATAAACAACTCCTCAAATATGCACAAAAAATTTGTCCAAAATGAATCTAAAATAGCCAACATTTGGACTCAAATTTGCTCATTATTGGTGCATAATGATCACAAAAAACAGCTTAGAATAGCATTAAATGTGACACAACATTTTCCCAAAATGGTTCAAAATGACATAAAAATGACCTAAAAAATATCTAAAATTGTACCCAAATTAGATTTTTAACTAGCATGGACCCATGCGATGTACAGGCTTTGTTGAAACAATTTCAGGCAATAGAGCTAGGGGTGCAAGTCGGGTATATTCAATTCAAGCCTGACCCGATTCAATCAAAGCTTTTACACAGGTTGGGTTTTAGTTTTTGAACTTTAAGATAGGTTTGAGCAAATAAAACTTGGGCCTAAACTAAACTCAGATTGGGCTTACATTGAGGCCTTTGGTTCTGGTCTGATGCAATTTAAGTTTGTCCAGCATTGTATGATATATATATATATATATATATATATATATGCCCAAACCCAAGCCTAGCCCAAGCAAGGATGGCAACAAAGTGGATTTGGGGAGGGTTTTGTAAATTCTAGATTCTATCCGCTTAGCGGGTTGGATATCTGACGGATATTGAAAATTAATATCCCAATTCAAATCCGATTAAATATTTGAATATTCTATTCGATTAAATAATTATTTTATATAAGTAATAAATATATAAAATAAATATTTTATTGATATAAAGTATATAAATATATAACTTAATTATTATATATAAATTATATAAAATATTTTATGTATTATATATAAGAATTAAATAATCGGTCAAATTCAGATATTTATTGAATCGAATCAGGTCATATCCGAATTCGATTCGATTATGTCAAATATCAAAATTGAAATCAGATTTTCGAATACCATTTACACCCATACTTCTAAATGTGAAGGGCACCACACTAAAGAGAGTTTTACTTGAAGGTTGCAAATAAACACCCCCTTGATGTAAGACCATGAAGACCTCATCTCCAACATAGATAAATGGTTAGACCAGATCTTAACATAGGTCCAAGATCTAACCAACTTGGTCATGGAACTTTGAGATAGGAGGACTTCTAGAAGTGCTCACCTGTTTCCCCTTTCCTCCCTATCTTACTGACCCTATTGTCGCCATGTGGATGAGTATGACAAAGGCTCAATGTGTCTTCTGCCTAGGAATCACTAGAATGAGAGCATTATCACCCCAAACATCATGTAGAAGTTGAGATAATTCTGCCTCAACACAAGGATGGTGGAATCAAATGCGAGATCACCAAGTTTGCATGCAGGTATAGTCCACTAGGAGGATGTTGTCAACTAGTTAAGCAATGTAGAGAAGTTGTTCAACTACAAGGTTGTTCCAAAAGAAAAGAAAGCTCCCCTTAAGGCCCTTAAGCTATGCGGTCAAGCCCTTGCCTCGTGGGATAATTTGTGCCAAACCTATTGCCAAATAGGTAAGTCCAAGATCTAAACCTAGGAATCCATACAAACTAATATGAAGAGAAAGTTTCTTCCTCCTGACTACCACCAAAGTTTGTTATCTAGTTAGTCTCTATGACAAGGTAACAAGACCTCTTAAGCCCATTATACCTAGAAGTGTAAAGTGGGTCGTGTCGGGCTTGCACGGTCGTGCCAGGCCTGTACGGCATCGCCTGTGCAAAGTGTGGGCCGTGTTGTGCTAGTCCGCGAGCTGTCATGGGCCATGTCGTGCCTCCCCGGTGAAAAATTTGGGGGTCGGCCTGGCATATCCCATGGCTCGAGCCCGGGCTGGCCCGTGGGCCGAGCCTTGGGCCAGGTCAGGCCATGCAACAGGCCAAAGCTACTTAATTAAAAAACAATTGACAAAAAACTTAAAATTTTAATTTTATATGAATTTTGTGTATGAAATTTCTTATATATACAATAATTAAATAAATTAGTGTAATAATATTAAAAAATATTTATTTTATTAATATATTATATACTATGTATTATTATATAATTATAATTTATATAATATTATATAACTATATATAAAAATATATAAAATATATATATGGGCTGGGCTACGGGCTGTGTCGTGTCGTCCCACGGACTGCGGGCGACACAGCCCGCTCGATCATGCCATGTCATGCTGGCCCATGGACCTAAAATCCCAGGCCCAGCACGGCCCACATGGTTGTGCCAGGCCACGGGCAGCACGGCCCAATTAACACCTCTAATTATACCCCTCACCTCACAAAACAACAAACCTACTACCCTGACCCACCAACTCAAGAAGCAACCCCAGACTTGCAAAAGCGTATCTAATTTTTTTAAGTGTAATAAGGTCAGATATAGTGCCAACAATTGTAAGTTGAAACAAGTTATGTACAATGATGTAGAGCCCTAGCAAAAACCATTTAAAGCATAGGAGAATGTTGAGTTCAGATGACAACTTGGAGGGAGAAGCTCTAGTCATTTGTAGGAGTCTGTTGGCACTTGACTTTTAGCTACCAACACACTACAAGAAGAATGACTTTTAGCTACGGATAAAATCATAGTTAAATGTTAGAAAAACCGTAGCTATAGCTATAGCTACAATTTCGCTACGGATAGAAAACCATAGCATATGTTCACTCAACTATAGCCTACAGTTACGGTTAAAATAATCCGTGGTTATAGCACATCTATAGCTACGGTAGTTGTCTGTGGCTATAGGATGGATGCAAATTGTGGTTATAGCACATCTTCAAGTCTACATGCCTCATAGGTGGCAGATTGTGCAGTGTTGTGATCAATGAAGGTAGCTACAAGAATGTTGTTTTGAAGGAAGTAGTTTAGAAGCTTTGAAGGCTTTGTTTGAGAACACTTAAAAAAAGTACTTCTTTTAACAAGTGCTTCTTTTAAGACATGGGACCACATATTAAGTGGTTTTTAAGTATTTATGGGTGTTTGGTAAAAAAGTGGAGAAGTACTTTTTGAAAAAGTGACTTCAAGTTGGCATTTTTTAAGAAATTCTCCAAAAAATAGGACAAACCAGTCCTTGATAACTTTTTATAATGCCTAAAGTACCCCTGCACCCAAAAAGCACTATTCATCATCTTCTTCCTTCCGCCCCTCCCTTCCTTTCTTTGCCCCTTCATCTACCTCACCTCCCTGCTGACCAACTCTACCATTGGAAACCTTTCTTCTTTCTTTTCTTCTAGTCGCCAAATCTTGGCCCTTCTTTGTAAGTTCCTCTCCCGATCTCTCCCCTATTTCTCTCTCTCGCCAAATCAGAATTCTAGCGAACTGTAACTGCTTCCAGCGGCAGTTATTGGAGAAAATGTGCTGGGAAATGGGGTCTCTGTAACTTTGGAGGAGAAGCTCTAAGGCGCATCTGAAAACACTGTCTTTAGAACGTTATTTTCCCCCACTCAGTTTCATTGAGTTTGCTGTTGGGTTACAGGCAAATCTGTTTCCAGGATACAACAGAGCTTTGGTCGAGAATCTGTAACTAGCAAAGTTGAAGAATCTCCGAAAAACCTTCTGTGAGATTGTAGTAGACCGGACTGAGAGAGAGAGAGAGAGAGAGAGAGTGGATTTCGAAAAAAATGTGTTTTTTGAAGTCTTATTCATGCTCCTTAAAAAGTTTATGAAGAGGTATGAAGAAAGGTAGGTGCTGGTTCAGAGAAGGCACATTGAACAATCACAATTTCAAACATTGTGATTGTTTAAAAGGTAGTTAACATTAACTTTGAATTGTGTCTCTTGATCACACCCGATCGAATGGTAACTGTTGATCTCATCAACGATGACCAACGGTCAGCATTGCACCAAAACCAAAGCCGCTCTTCGCAAGTCACACAAAGTGCGAGCAAAGTGCACATCATTGCAGTGCACACACATGTGCACGCGCATTGAGATAGATTCGAAGAGCACTTATCACCAAATTCACATCAGGCCATGCGATGAATGAAAGACAATCATCAAGGCCAAGGAAGGCTTGTACAATGGTTAGTCATGCCATTTGGGTTGTCTAATGCTCCGTCTACTTTTGTGAGGGTGATTACTCAACCTTTACATTTCTTTTTAGATAAATTCATTATTGTGTATTTTTATGGTATTCTTATATGTAATAGAAGTATTGATGAACACACAAAGCATTTGTGTGAAGATTTTGATATTCTAAATAAGAAGAAATTCTTTAAAAATTTGAAGAAATGCTCATTTATGCAACCAAACTTAATCTCCTTCGTTTTTGAGCTCTCCCTTGAGAGAATCAGAGTGGACGAGTCCAAGGTTAAAGTAATCCATGAGTGGCCTACACCGAAAAACCTGCACGAGACCACGAGTTTCCATGGACTTGCTCCTTCTATACACAATTCATCTGAGACTTTGGCACCATCATGACCATATCATAGATTGCATGAAAAGAAAACAAAAGTTTTAATAGATTGAGCTAGGGCAAGCAACATTTTATGAGATCAAAAATAAATTTGCGAGTGCCATTGTCCTTGTACACTTTGACTTTAAAGCGTTTGTGGCTACCCGACCTGAAGAGAGGACGGAATGGAGTATGGAGTTGCCACCTAAATTTATGGAAATGGGAATTTAAGAAAATTCAAGATTTTTCAAGAAAAAACATTTTTATTTATTTTTTTGGTGATTCGATTCCCAATGAAGATGAGATTCTTAGGGTCTAAGGATCAAGGTACGGTGTGGAAGGTATTAAGTACCCCACAGGCACCCGATTAAACCGGCCTCCACTTAACCAATTTTTCAAAGATTATTTAATAATTTTGGGGTTTATAAAACACAAATACATACAAACACACACTATTGAATTAAAATCTAGCAAACAAAGAGGAAGTTGTAAGCATTCGATCAATTAATTAAGAAATGCATTTGAACAAATGGAATGACTAAATGACAAGTATGAAATTGACTATAACATGTAAAGGATGAATTCATAATCACAAGTAGAATGCAGCGATCAAAGAATTTAATAGCCAAAAAAGGATGGAGTTGGTTATAAAATTAATGACCTAATTATTTGCAATACTAGTGAAAAATGTGACTAATGAGTGAGTGATGAATGAAGCTTACTACACATGCCAAAGAGGTATTCAAAGGTTAAATGGAAACCCAATAAGCAAGCAAAATACCATACATGGCTGAGTGCTATGGATAAGGCAGCTATGAACAACTGATATAACTCGAGAGGAAAAAAATAATTGAAAAATGGCCCTATGCAAATCATAAGAGAAATATATGCTGGAAAAGTACTGTAAAATTTTAAGCTAACGCTAAAAAAGACTAACTAAATGGAAGAAAAAACACTTAACGAAAGGAAAATGAGCAAAATCAAAAGTTTCCAAATGACATGCAATTAATTAAACTTAAGATGACCTAAGGCTCAATTTGGAAGGAGTACAAATACAAATATATGTACGGTATAAATACATACAAAATAATAGAAAATACAAGATTTTACACTCTACATAATTACATTTATACTCCATCCAAACTGAACTTAAGTTCTAATTCAATGCAAAGAAATCAAATGAGAGCAAATCATTATATGCAAAACGAAATTGTGCTATGAAAGAGATAGGACTGATTTCACCGGACTGAAAATGAGTAAAAATAAGACCAAGAAAGAAGGAAATGAGAATATTGGTGGGGTCAGCTATTTACTAATGGAGATTGAGATCAATACCAAAAATAAAAGGTAAAAGTTCACAAAAACAACTTGAATAGTTTAAGAGAGAATGACTTCTAACCGAATGCAAAAAAAGCTACATGATTCATGTAATTCTAATGTAATGAATGATTTTTTTTTTTTTTGTTGATTGTAAATACTAATCCACACGTGGTGGGTCACTACAAAATAGATTTTGCAGAAAATAAGAAATAGTCATGCAACTACTATTTGCAAAAAACAGTAGAAGAATTCTATGTATGATTCATCTTCGGACCACCCAAAAAAAAAAATCAATCCTACTCAACTACTTAGAGTGGAATAGCAATTATTAAACACTACATGATTAAATCAAGGTTTAAAGTATCAATATTTATAGGCTCGTATCGGCCAATAGTATCATTCTGTGACCGTTTGGATACGCCCCTACAGTAGAGTATCGGGGGTCTGATCGATTCAGGGGATAGAGGATCTCTAAACCGGTCCCCTTGAACCAGTTGCAAAAAGTATATAAAAAGGTACAAAATTTAGTAACGATTTGTCCGATATGCCCCTACCGGTATATCGAGTATATCGATATTTTTAAACCTTGGACTAAATTACTATCAAGGGACTAGGAATGCAAAAATGAATAAGTAAATAAAAAAGAAGAAGGAAAATGCCATACATTTGAAATTGTTTTCATGAGTGAACGTGACCTTACCCCTTCAATATTAGTTCAGCGTTAAACTTTCCAATGACGTCCTCAGCCTTGGTGCATAACCATTTAGAAAATGCAAAGCCTTTAACCTTCACTCTTGGACATTTTGAAACCGCAAAAGCTTAATTTATGTAGCCCAAGATGTAAGGAATGTTGCTGGATGGTGTATCGCTTTGGTTACACTGTTGTTGCTTCGACAATGCTTCAAAGCTTCTTCTTTGATGTAGGCTCGAGCTAAGGAGTTCTTTAGATGTGATGGAGGTTTCCTCATAAGTTTATACGTGGATTAAGGAAGTTTGGAGTTGGTTGGGACATGAAGGGGGTATTCTTTAGGCTAATGGGATTAGAATTCTCTCTCTAAGCTAAATTGTGTGTTTCTTGTGTGTGAGAAAGGGGGGTATTTATAAATTTTTAAGAAGGAAATGAAGGGCTGAGATAGGAAGCCAAGGGAAATCAAAGGCTAAGGTTTAAAGAGTTTTTTTGGAAGGGAAGGGGCTATCAAGACAGTTTTGTGAGAGATCATCTCAATCAATCAAGGTAATAAGAGGAAAATTTCACCAATTTATCTAGATTGAACATTCCAAGTTTAGGTAATTGCCTTGATTGATCAGAAGCTTATTCGCTAGTTAAATCTTGGATTTTAAGACAGTTCTAGAGTCTGGGAGGATGTTTTGGCTGTGGGATTTCCTAAGTTCGAAGTTGTAGTGAAGAGGACTCCAAACAGAAGGCTTAAAATGAGTCTAAATTTGGGTCTCAAAATGAAGGAATTAACGGTGTCGGAATTGGACAATTTTGGTACCGTTGGACTCGAAATTTTCAGCTCTATCCATCTACAAGGTTTAAGTTCAGATTTTATGTGTCATTGGGTGTAGGATAAAAAATGACATCAATTAAACGATCGAAATCAATTCCAGGTTCAGGTCTTGAGATGAAGGGGTAAACGGTATCAGATTTAGATGATATTGGTGTCATTGGATTTGGATTTTCGTGATCTATGTACCTATAGTTTTGGGTTTTTGATTTGAAAAAATGAGGTTTAAGATCAAAATGACTCCAATTGAATGGTTGAAATCGATTCCGGCTTTAGGTCTTAAGATGAAGGGATAAACGGTTTCGAATTTGAGTGATCTTGGTGTCATTGGATTTGGATTTTTTAGCTCTACGTATCTATGCTTTTGGATTTTTGATTTGACATTAAATGAGATTTGGATCAAAATGACTCCGATCAAACGATTGAATTCGATTTCGGCTTTGGGTCTTAAGATGAAGGGGTAAATTGTGTAGGATTTGGGTGATCTTAGTGTTGTTGGGTTTGGATTTTTTGGGCTCTACGTACCTATGGTCTCAGATCCTTGAACTTCAAACTTTTGTAAAATTCTAAGATTGCCTCAGAATTGGCTAAAGGCTAGCTGAAGTATGCTTGAAGCTTAAAATATTATAGAAAGACTAGAGAGTGCAAAAATGGGGTGTCTATAGTATTGGTATTGGAGTAGTCTTGATGCAACTCAAGCAACCCTTTGCTTATTTCAGTAAAAGGCTTACATGATCATTTCTATAAAGTTTAGCATCTACTCTGACCATGATGCCATCAAGTACCTAAACTCCCAAAGCCACCTCAATGCAAAACATTCTAAGTGGACCAATTACATCCAACAATTCACCCTTTCCCTACAGCATAAGGTCAAAGATACCCCTCATTGCAATGCTATAGATAAAGGTATTTTGTTTTGATTACTTTAGAGGGATGTATGTAAATGACTTTGACTTCTCTTCAATTTTTCAATCTACTTTATTGAGCATTGTAGGATCTATTAGCCTTTACCAACCTCTACCTATAGTCTCTTGCCCTTAGTCTTACATCAATATCGACTTCATCCTCAGTCTACCCAGAACCTCGTACAATGTCAACAACATCTTCGTCATGGTTAACAGGTTCTCCAAACCCTTGCCAAATGGCCATGCAATGATGTGTCTCACATGGCCCAACTTACAATCCGAGAAGTGGTGAGTATACATGGGTCCCCGAATCCATTGTCTTTGATCCAGGCAAAAATTAATTAATTTCATAGGACATTTCTAGCAATACCTTTGGATGAGGTTGAACATAGGCTGAAGTTTAGCAGTCCTACCAAACCAAATTAATGTTAAACTAAGGTAGTCAATAGACAAGTCAAGAAACTCCTATGAGTTGATGTCAAAAAACCTCCCCAATCTTGGGACACTAAAGTACCCCTTGTCGAGCTATACTACAATAAGAGTTCCCACCACAACACACAACTCATCCCTTCCGAATGGGTCCCTTAGAGCTAACTGACCTACTAGTTCTATTGAAGACAGTTGCTAAGGTGGACAATATGCTTGTCCAACACAAGGATATCAACAACAGGGTCAATGCACAACTTGAAGCTTTAAACACCTATTACAAGGAACAAGAAAAACAAGCATACCTAGAAGGTGGTCTTCAATGTAGGTGATTTAGTATGCTCTCCCCTGAATGCTTTCTAATAGACGGTCCAACACCCTTCAAGGTTAATTAAGCTGCCTTCACACTTTAAGGGTCCATTTGGTTCGTAATCAGAATCGGAATCAGAATTGGAATGATCAATTCCTATGGTCTGTTTGGTTCAGACAAGAATGAGAATGGGAATTAAAATCAGCAGGAATGAGATTTCATTCCCAAAAGAGGGGCAGGGAATTGAATGACTATTCCCTTAAATGGAGCCGAGAACGCCATTTCAGCAGGAATGGGAATGGGATTCCGATTCCGCCCAACCAAACAATTAGAATCAGAATAGCCCATTCTGATTCCGATTCCAGATATTCCTGCAAACCAAACGGATCCTAAGAATTTTGACGTATTCAGTGTAAAACATCCGTACGCATACTTTGGTGAAAATAACAATTATAAGTCTCAAGATCAAGGTCAAGCTCTCCTAAACACAGGGAGGATGATGCAGCCCACAAGGTCATAAACTACAAGGTTCAAGATAAGACAAAGACAGGAGTGAGGTCCTAACCCTTGGCTACCATAGAACCAATCCACTAGTGAATAGGTGTTCGATTGTTGTAACCACCCCTTTGTTTGCCTATTTCATTATTTTATTTAGACACCAAATTTGCAATATCTTTTTCTCTCTTGGATAAATATAAGTCAGGCCAAGTTTGTAACACACGATTGATTTTTTAATAGGTCAAATATACTTTTGTTGAAGATTTTTTGTTTCCCCTTCTTTTCCTCTCGTTGGGCTTCTTACAAAGACACAAAGGCCAAATTCCTAGCATTCCCATGTGTGTAGAGACTAAGCTAGGTCACTACCCTCTGCAAGTTGCATTACCAAGAGGATAGTGTTATCCCACTATTCTAGTCCTTTGATTATCGTAGTGTTACATTGTTGTTAGTTGTTCTCTAAGAGACGGATTGCCATTTGCACAACCTGCTTTGGTTGCTTTGAGTTAAATCGGATTGGTCTAGTCAGTATGATCAAATTAGCTTGGGTTGGAAATATAGGTATAATCTTTTGCCATGGTGGTTGACCCAAGAGGAGGAGTGAATAAGATTTGCAGTAAAATCTCTTCTTACACTCCAAATTTCCTTTGTCTTCAATTTTATTATTTCATGGCTATAATCTGACTAAACTAATTCATGTAATCAACCAAAATAGATTATAAGTGAAGAGCACTTGAAACAATAAATGAATGCAATTAGCTTCAATTTAGTAAAGTATAAAGACATAACAAATGTTGAGTTGTAACTATTATGGAAAGAGTTTATTGAAGTTGAAAATTTGTAGTGTGGATTTACTCAAGCCCAATTTCAAATGTTGCTCAAAGAACCAAACCTTATACTAATCATGCATATGCTTTCTTCCTTCAGCTCTTGGTCATAGATAACTTCTTTCTTGGAGGGTTATAAGTTGATCCAAGATGATTAACAGCTGCTCACATCTTTTGCCCATGCTTGTCTCTATAGAAATATGCTAGAAATGTTTTAACTCAATAGATACAACTACATACTTAACCCATTCATTAGTACTCTCAAGGAATTCGTTATAACACATAGGGCCAACACTCTTAACTAGAATTGTTCTAATATTTGGGCTGAATTAGGAAATCAAGTTTACTTTATATCTTTCCAAATTATGTTAAGAAATATTATTGGATTAGGAAAGGGTTCTTGGAATCCCATCCTAAGCAATAAAAGACACTCATCTAGAGGAGATCGAACAAGTTTAGATCACCTCCAACAAGCCGAATTCACCCATCTACTTTGTGAGAGATTCCTAGGGTTTTTCAACCCTATTCATCTAGATCTTGTGAGCATCCATTAGAGGTTATTTTCAAAGCTATTGAGTGACAAACACCACCCAAGTTGTAGTATACCTTGCATCATTACTACTAAAATTCTTTTGCATACATTGGAGGTTGCACCATCTTCAACTTATTGCAACATTCTTGGGAGCACTAAAGCTTGGACATGAGCTACCACTTAGATTTACATGGTTGTGGAATTTGATCTTTCATCATCCAATCACCCAAATGATCCTAGAATTTCAATAAATTCAAATGTTTTGAAATTCATCTCTCTAAATTCTAGAATTTTTGGCACATTACGATCACTTGTTGATCATCTTTCACAACTTTTCCAACATTGGGTATAGACCTTGTACAACTTCAAGTATAGCTGAAGATGACTTAGGAACTAATGAGGAGGAAGCTTTACCAGCTTTCTTTCAACCATCCCTGGCAAGACTAACTTTATCATTCTATGTTGATTTTGGATTAGAAGTCCACTCATCATCCTTCTTCTTGATTTTCATGTTTACTAGTGTTTTGTGACTCAAAATGTTCCCATCCTCGAATGGAACTTTTCTTCTCCATTCAAGTCAAACCCTAAATATTCGAATGCCCTAGTTAGGGCAATTCCAAATGGTAGGGTAAAAAAGTTAGGATGCCCACATGATATGGGAGATTGATTTGGGACCTAGTGATCAAAAAATACAATAGAAGCATCTCCATATTGGAGATATGGTCGACTCTCCTTTTTTTCTGAATAATACCCTTGGCTACTATTTGATGTAGAATTATTACTTTTGATCTATACTTTGGGACATTAACCCTGGGTCTAAAATTTTTACTTAACTCTTTCTGTTCAAATACAACCTTATCCACATCCTTATACATAAGGTCTTCTAGTACTGGTCACCTATTGGACTCATAGATGAATGATCCAATGTTGCTCTGGTTTAGAGTGTTGGAGATGTTAGTAAGTTGAAAGTACCTACTCTAATACAAATTGTTGCCCAGGTGGCTAACCCAAGAGGTGGGTGAATTAGGTTTATGATAAAATTTCTTACACTTCTCATTTCTCTTAACTTCAATTATATTATTTAAAAACTACAATCTCACTCATGGGTTCCATGCCTTACAAGCATACTTTTTTCTTGAGAAAATAGAAGGTTCTTGGACCAGTGCGCTCAACTCTTGGAATAGTTGTAGTATGACAAAAGAGAGTCGGCTTCTTTGACTATCCAAGCATGGCTGAAAAATAGCAATGTTCTGAAAACCGGACCGGACCGGCCAATTGAATCATGACCCGGCCCCTTGGCCGGTCCGGACATACCCTTAAAATCAGTATGTTTAAAAACCCATTTGCCTAGGCAGTTCAACCGGAGAACCAACGAATCAGTCCCGATTTTGCATAGCCGGCCAATTTTTTAACATTCTCATTTTTAGTACAAAAAAGACAAAAAAAAAAACTTAAAATTGGGCCAAACAGCCCCTAAGGTCCAATCAAAAAATCCCAATCCCAGCCAAAAATAAACCCTCTTAAATCGATCTCTGATTCTCCCCCTTCCTCTTCAAACCTAACCAAAGTCCAACGACTCCAGCCACCACCACCAGCGCCTCACCACCGACGCCAGGTAGTCTCTCCCATCCTCTTTCAATCCTCCTCCTCCTCCTTCTTCTTCTTCTCTTTGGCAGTGGCAGTAGTGCTCTATTCACCACCCTCTCCTGGTCTTCTTCCCTCTTTCCTTCTCCTCCTCCTCCTCCTCCCATCGCTTGAATCTGATTTCTTCTTCAGTTCGAATCTGATTTTTGTAACATTTAGTCATTTATTTTTAATATTTATTTTTTTATTCTTGAACTTGAAATTAATTACTGATAGTTTTGTTACAATAAGTTTGATTTTTTCTTCAGGCTTTTAGTCCACCAAATTTGAAATATCTGAAATTGGAACTAAATTTAGAATAGTGATAGTGATAATGTGATACTAAAATAGCTGAAAATTGAAATCAACTTTAGTTTATCACGTATGCATTACAATTTTTTAATCGATATTTCTTGAAATGCCTTTGTGACAATGGTGTTTATAATTAGGATTGAGTCTTGAACTTTATTGGATTGTTGATGTATTTATTTTCATTGTGGGACATATTGTCTTAAACTTTGAAAGTTTGAAGTATTTATTTCTATTTTGGATTAATTGTCATTCATATTCAGTCATTTTTCAATTTTATTATATATATATATATATTATTTATTACATCAGCACGGTTTGACCTCTGATTCGACCCTAGTCAGACCTCTAACCCGTGAACCTCTACCTTTACCAGGTCGATGCTTGGTCCGGTTCTCTGAAAATTGGAAAATAGGAAAGCTCTAACAACTTGTCCATTCCTAATTGGAATATGATCATTTTAGGGTTTTTTTATTAGGATTCTAAAACCTTGTGAAAAACCCTATCAATGAGGGCAGGAGCTCTAATGAGTTCTTTAAAATTCTCCTAAGGCCATTGCTTCTCTTTTTTTCTAGCTAGATAAGATCTAACAACTTTGGGTGGTTTATCTTCGACATGTTAAAACCTGTCTAAGTTCAACCAATGCAACACAATATTGGTCGGTTAGATTCACTGAAAAGAGAGAAATCTGATGCCCAAATTGGTGTTGTTATCAAGAGGTTGAAATTTGAAGAAGTAAGTTCTCGATTGTGCCATGTCCAATCACTTGCAAGTTAGTAATAAACTGTGTGACTTGGCCTGGTGTGAACTATCATAGTAGATCACTACACTTGTGGAGAAATTAAATTGTTTCTCCATGTGAGACATTTCAGGTTTTATGTTTAGGAAATTCGACTAATCAAGGCAATCCCAAATAATTTGGGAGTAATTTTTATATCTTTTTAATCTTTTCAAAATTTCAAATTCCGTAACGTTTCACTAATTAAAGGCCACTTGGCCGCCTAGTCACTTCGGCCACATCGGCACCACCTTTCCAGTTCCGCAGCATACACCGACTTCGTGACCATGACCGTGCTACGCTACCTTCGTAGCCTTCAATTTATCCCCTCGGCAACGTCAATTCCACATCAAGCGGATAAACACGACCAAGAACAGGAGAGGATGGGGACAATTCCGCCGGGGATTAGGACTTATCCTGAAGACCTCGACGGAATACTTCGTCCCGGAAGACTAATCCTGTGAGGACACGAACCTTCAGCTATAAAAGGTATCTCCCACTCAATGTAAGGGATCGAACACTTAACACTCATACTATTACTCTGCTCGGACCAACACTACTCTCTAACTGCTCGGCCCGACCGCCCACTACCTTCTATTGACTTGAGCGTCAGAGTACCTTCCCGAGGATAACTCCTCGGGCCTCTGACTTCTTCTTGTTCGTAGATCTCATAGTGCAGCTTCCACCTTCCCCCTCAGCTCCACCCTGTAGGTGAGGATTATTCGATTGTGACCTCGATTCTTGCATTACCTAGGATCGTTCAACATCAGATTGGCGTCGTCTGTGGGAAACACTCAAAAAGTCTTTCCTAAATCTCTCTTACCGTGCACTCAAAAAAGCGATCAAGATGCCAAAAAACCATTCCGAACGACCAACAGGCCGATCCCCATCTCAGGAATCTTACTGTCACCGCCCCACGTGCCAAGAAATTTAGCAGTCGTCAACCGTAGTCGGCCCTGCATAGTTCTAGGCGATGCAAGAAAAGGTCGACAAGATCTTTGAGATGATGCAGTCACTGGGGTCCGTGGCACCGCCCACTCAGATCGTCCCCCTTGTTGCGCCGCCGCACGTCGGTCAGATAAGAGAGGAGCACGCGGTCCGACCAAGAAAGACAAGACACAGCAAGAAGGTCTGACTCCTCCACTTGCTATCGTAAATCTGACAACCGTAGTAGGACTCATCAGACCACATGGATTCCAACCAAAGAAAGGCTCGGTAAGCAGAAGCCGCCCCAAGTAGTCTCCGTCGCCGAGTCCATTTCGGTAAAAAACCGCCCAGCATGGCCCAAGAAAGAGAAGGCCATGCACGCCACCGTCCCAGAAAATAGGGATGCAGAAATTTGGGAGCTCCGACAATGCTTAACCTAGTTGGAGTGCAGCCAAGCCCAGAAGAGCGTGGCACCACCTGTAGATTAGCCCGTGCAACCAACCATCCAGCCCGTCAAAGAGCCACCATTCGTCCAAGAGATTGTGGACGAGATACCCCCTGCAGGATGGCGGGCACCCAGTTCGATAAGTACGACGGGAAAACCGATCCCGATGACCATATTGATGCACTCAAGGCTCAAATGAGATTGCACGAGTCATCCAAGGGCTTGATGTGCAAAGCTCTCGTAGCCACCCCCTAGGGCCCGGCCTTGACCTGGTACTCTTCCCTTCCCCCACACTCTATATCATTGTGGGACCAATTAGAGAACCAGTTTCTGGCATAGTTTACAACGAATCAGAAACACTAGAAGACTTCGGCCAGCCTCATGCAAGTGCGGCAGAGGAAGAATGAATCTCTCAAAGACTACCTGGTGAGGTTCAACAATGAAGCACTTTAGGTCTGGAACCTGAACCAATTTGTGGTCGTCTTAGCCATTCTACACGGACTCTGCCCCTCACCATTCAACTTCTCCATCTCTAGGAATCCTCCTCAAACCATCACTGCGCTAATGAAGCACGCTTAGAAGTACATCAACGCAAAAGAAGCCCAGGCACAGCTGGGGGATGAGGAAGAGCACCCTGACAGGAAGAGAAGGGATGTTGAAGACCGGAAGACGGAAAAGGATCAAGATAATAAGTGGCAAGACTGCCAACCAAAGAGGAGGTCGTGCAAACTGCCTCCGACCTTTCGGAATTTCAAGCCGCTAATTGCTTTGCGGTCTAAAATTCTGATGCAAATCCGAGACAGCAAGTATCTGGGGTGGCCTTAGAAAATGAAGACATAAGCAAACAAAAGAAGTTGCAACAAGTACTGTGACTTTCATCGGGACCACGGCCATGAGACCGACAACTGCCTCGACCTCAAGCACCACCTCGAAGACCTCATCAAGTGTGGCTACCTAGTGGGGTTCATTGACATAAAAGAAGACAACCCACCTAAGGTAGAACCGCACCCCAGGCGCCCTGGCCAAGCTCCCTAGCCGGAGTCATAGCAGTAATCTTAGGAGGACTAGCTTCTAGGGGAGAAAGCAACTTGGGCAGAAAGAGGTACGCGTGCTTGGTGGAGATAGATGATAGGGAGCAGAAGAAGAAACGTTTACTGAAGATGACCTCAGGGGGGTCCAAACCTCGCATGTTGATGCTCTGGTGATCACAACAGAAATTGTGATTTTTGAAGTTCGACGCATCCTGGTGGACACTGGGAGCTCGGCTGACATCCTGTTCAAAGATGGCTTCGATCAGCTCGGCATCAGTAGAGATCGTCTAATACTGGTCAACATTCCCCTAATGGGCTTCTCCAGCGAGAAACTTATGCCCAAGAGTAGGATCACCTTGCCCCTGCTCATTGGAAATGGCGAGATCACCTCCACGACCATGGTAGACATCACCATTGTCTGTTGCCTCTCCTCTTATAATGCAATCCTCAGTCGTCCGACTCTGAATGCTCTACAAGCCACTGTGTCTACCTTCCTCTTGGCCATGAAATTCCCAACTTCATATGGAGTAGGAGTGGCCCAAGGAGACCAGAGGGCGGCACGGCAATGTTATTTGACATCTTTCCGAGGAAAACAGCCAGCCACAGAGACCCTCACAACTGAAAGCATAGATCTGCGTGACAAGTTAAAGACGTAGCGCGGTTAGCCTATAGAAGACCTCACCCAGGTACTACTCTCCAAGGAAGACCCTGAGAGGACAGTCCAAGTCGGCTCCCTTTTGGACGCCCGCCTGTGCGAGGACCTCATTCAGCTTCTCAGGGAGCACACAGACGTGTTTGCATGATCAATGGTAGATATGCCAGGGATTGACCCTGAGGTCATTACCCACCACCTCAACGCCGACCCACGCTACCGACCAACTAGGCAGAAAAAGAGGAGCTTTGCCACGGAACGGTGGCAAATCATCAATGAGGAAGTCCAGAAGCTGCTTGATGTCGGCTTTATCTGGGAAGTAAAGTACCCAAACTGGTTGGCCAATGTAGTCATGGTAAAGAAAGCGAACGGGAAGTGGAGAATCTACATTGACTTCACGGACCTAAACAAAGCCTGCCCAAAAGACAGCTTTCCCCTGTCGAGGATAGATCAGCTCGTCGATGCAATGGCGAGGCATGAACTCCTGAGCTTTATGGATGCGTTCTCAGGATACAATCAGATCCAAATGCATTCTGACGACCAGGAGAAGATCGCTTTCATCACCAACCACGGTCTTCACTGCTATAAGGCAATGCCTTTTGGCCTCAAGAACGCCAACGCTACTTAACAACGGTTGGTGAATGAGGTGTTCAAGGACCAGCTCGGCCGCAACGTCGAAGTGTATCTTGATGACATGCTCATCAAAAGCAGGAAGGTCGAGCACCACCTAGTCGAGCTCAAGGAAGCCTTTGGCATACTTAGAAAGTATCAAATGAAGCTGAATTCGACCAAGTGCGCTTTCAGGGTTGGTTCCAACAAGTTCCTATGGTTCATGGTCACTCAGCGAGGAGTCGAAACAAATCCAGAGAAAATCCAAGCTATCTTCAACATGCAGTCACCCCGGACTCACAAAGAAGTGTAGCGCCTTAAAGCGCCTTACTGGGCGAGTAGCTGGCCTTAGCAAGTTCATGTCGAAACCCGCAGACCGGTGCCTTCCCTTCTTCAAGGCCTTGAGAAAGGTCAAAATTTTTGAATGAACCAAAGAATGCGAGCAGTCCTTCCAAGAACTAAAGAGGTACCTAAGCTCGCCACCTCTCCTCACCAAACCAGGCCCTGGGGACAAGCTGTTGCTCTATCTCTCGGTCGGTGATGAGGTGGTCAACTCAATACTGGTTAAAGAAGAGGATCAAACATAGAAGCCGATCTACTATACGAGCAAAGTCCACAACAACACGAAAACTCGGTATTTGAACCTAGAGAAAGTAGCCTTGGCCCTAATCACCACGACAAGGAAATTCAGGCCATACTTCCAAACCCACAGCGTCTGTGTGCTCACCGACCAACCCTTCAGACAAGTGTTACGAAGACTGGAAGCATCGGGATGCCTGATCAAGTGGAGTGTGGAGTTGAGTGAATTTGACATAGAGTATACTCCGTGACCTGCTATCAAGGCCCAAGCCCTCGCCGATTTCTTAAAAGAGTGCACATTCACAGTACAAGACCCAGCCCCGACACTGTAGGTATGGACTCTCCATGTGGACGGTTCATCCAATAAGCAAGGCAGTGGAGCCGGCCTCATTCTCTTTGGGCCAGAAAACATGGTGCTCGAGCATGCCTTAATGTTTGAGTTTAAGGCCTCCAATAACGAAGCCATGATTGCTGGACTCCGACTAGCCATAGACCTCGGTGTGCAGCATGTAGAAGCCTTTAGCGATTCCCAGTTGGTGGTCAACCAGTTCCACGACCAGTTCGAGACGCGGACCTTGACAATGGTGAGTTACTTGCAAAAGGTACAGGAGTATGCTAAATGGCTCGATCACTTCACTATCCAGTCGATCCCTCGAGCTGAGAATGTCCGAGCAGATGCACTCTCCAAGCTGGCAAGTTCATTGCTGACCAACCTTGATGTGACAGTCCGGGTTGATGTCCTTACTCAGCCGAGCACCGCTTTGATAGCGCTCCTCGTCCTTCCCGTACAGCAAGGCTCACCATGGATGGACCCCATAGTGCAGTACTTACAGGATGGCAAACTGGCCGAAGACCGTACGAAAGCGAAAAAGCTTGCATACATAGCCGCCCAGTATTGCCTCATCCAGGGAAAACTCTATTGTTGGTTTCACACTCTTCCCTTCCTGAAGTGCCTCTCTCCTTCTAAGGCTAACTATGTTCTTAGGGAAATTCATGAAGGAATCTGTGGAGATCACCCTGGTGCCCGAACCCTGGCTCACAAAGCACTTCGTTAAGGATACTACTAGCCAACCATGAAGCAAGATGCCACCCAGCTTGTTAGGAAATGCGACCGATGTCAAAGGCACTCCAACCTTCATCATCATCCAGCGGTCCCCCTAAAGCCAATTACCAGCCCATGTCCCTTCGCACAATGGGGAATGGATATCCTCGATCCCTTCCCTACCACGATCAGGCAAAAAGGTTTTCTTCTGGTCGTTGTGGACTACTTCACCAAGTGGGTGGAAGCTAGCATGCATCACCGCACACAACGCCCAGAACTTCTTCTAGGAAAGTGTTGTCTGCCGCTCCAGTATTCCACAGGTCCTCATCACTGACAATGGCACACAGTTCACCGATCGGAAGTTCGAAGCACTCTGCACTAACTTGAAGATCAACCACCGCATTACAACCGTCCACCGACCCTAGAGCAATGGGCAGACCAAAGTGACTAACCGAACCCTGCTGCACGGCCTAAAAACTAGGCTTGACCAGGCTAAGGGAAGGTGGGACGAAGAGTTTCCGAGCATCCTCTAGGCGTACAGGACCACACCGTGGACTGCCACCAGGGAAATGCCTTTTAGCCTAACCTTCGGAGCTGAGGCCATGATCCCTGTTGAAATAGGCTCACCAACTCTCCGGGCAAAATTCTATGATGAAGAGCAGAATAACGAAGACCTCCGTGTAGAACTTGACCTAGTAGAAGAAGCACAGGACTGAGCACACCTCAAGATGGTTGCACAGTGGCTGCCCAGTCACCTTGGCCACGTCAGCACTACCCTGCCAGCTCTGCGACATACACCGACTCCACGACCATGACCGTGCTACGCTACCTCCATAACCCCCACCTTATCTCCTCAGCCCCATCAACTCCAACGTCATGCAGATAAGCACGACCAAGAACAGGAGAGGATGGGGACAACTCCTCTAGAGATTAGGACTTATCTTGAAGACCTCGGCGGAATACCTCATCCTGGCAGCCCCGGAAGCCTAATCTGATCAAGACACGAACCTTTGGCTATAAAAGGTATCTCCCGCTCAAGGTAATGGATCGAACTTTTGACTCTCATACCGTTACTCTGCTCGGACCAACACGACTCTCTAACTGCTTGGCCTGACCGCCGACTACCTTCTACTGACTTGAGCATTGGAGTACTTACCCGAGGATGACTCCTTGGGCCTTTGACTTCTTCTTGTTCAGAAATTTAATTCTGTGGCTTCAACCTTCCACCTCAGCTCCGCCCTGTAGGTGAGGATTATCTGACTATGGCCTCGATTCTTGCGTTACCTAGGATCGAGCAGCATCAATATTTATATATATATATATACAATACATTGGCATCTCTTTAAGAAAACTTAAACTGTTAATCTCTAAGCTGGTATCAAAGCATACAATCCACTCATTACTCAAACCCAATCTCCCTCAGTCACCTCTATTAGAAAACCACCACCAATGCTACAAATCCTGCCACCTTCCTCTTTGGAAATTTCTCACACTACTTTCTAGTTAAACTCAACAAGACAAACTATATCCTATGGAGAGCATAGTTCCTATCAGTCTTCATGCCCAAAGTTTGATGGGCTATGTTGATGGAAGCTTGAAAGCCCCAACTAAATTATTCAGATGATCGGCATATGATGGATTGACTGCAGAACTGTAACTGAATCTGTGATGAGCCACATGGATCTTTGGAGTTTGGTCATAAAATTCAATACTAAGTTTTAGTTTCTTAAGTCTAGGGATTTTGTTTGATGAGGGCACTAAAACCTATGTAGTGTTAGATGTTGATATCAATGTTCTCATTAATCAGAGGTTAAGTTTATTGGTATAGTTTAGTCGAATAGTTGACATACAGATCGTACCAAAAAGAGTGATTTTGAGTTTTAACAAGTCTTAGGTTTGACTTGATTATATTTTCATGTTTTTGGTCTTAAAAAGGGTATAAATATGTAGGGTAAGGGAACCAAGTAAAAATTGGATACTAACACTGAAATTTAAGAATATTCTTAAGTGGTAACTAAGGGCATATGAATTAATTTAACATGTATATGAATTAAATATGAGGGCAAATGGATAAAGAGGAAAATATGATAATATACTAGAAAAAGGAGCTCTAAATACTATCAATAGGGCCCATACCCATATGGGTACCCATTAACATCATATTCATTTTAACCCATTATGGAGGAAAGAGGACTCATATTCTCTCTCATCTCTTCCCTCTTCCTCTCTCTTTCATCAACCTCAATACCACCATCTTCCTCTAAATCATTGGAGTCACACCACTATCATTGACAATATCCTAAATTGGAAACTCTAGGGGTGCTCTACCTTGATGGTAATTCCAAAAGAAATTTATAACTTAATGGCCCAACGCTCAATTCCAAACTGGTAACTCCGAGGGGCTTTGACTCAATGGTAGTTCCCAAAGAAATTCACGCCCCAATGGCTTGACAATATCAAAAGAAAGGCTCAATAGGTAAGTTTGGGGGGTTCTAGCTTGATGGTAATTCTATAAAAAATTCACACCTCAGTGGCCCAATAATATCACAAGAAAGTCATAATGCCAAACTAGTAAATTTGGAGGCCTTCAACTCGATGGTAATTGCAAAAGAAATGCAAACTTCAACGGGCCAACAATATAAAAAAAAAAAAAAAAAAAAAACTTAATCCCAAACTAGAAATTGTAGGGGGTTCTGATGTTGCACGATCTGAGCACTCCTAGCTAGCTGTGACCTGGTTTCCGGATGGAACGAACGGCACCTAAGAGGAAGGAGAAAGTGAAGGGTTCCCGGGGAGATATCCCGGTGGGAACACTCCGATGGCTAAGTTAGAACTGGATAAGAATCTCAAAGAGAGAGTAGAGAGTAAGAGTGTTGAAAGTGCTTAAGCTTCAATACCTTTGCTTCGCGAGGGTGGTGGTCCTTTTATACCGGAGGTCGGTCAAATCAGGTGTAACCATCACTGCCCTAGCCGTTACTGCCAGGACTGAGGTGGCAGGTGCAGGCCGCCACGGCGGGCTGCTGTTGCAGGGTACGGACTCGTCAGGCGTGCTATGCTTTTCAGGGACTGCAGACACGACGCCGCCTGGCAAGAGATGTGGGCACTGCCACCAGATCCAGCAGGTATGGATGTCAGGCAGATCTCCCCTACAGGATGTCGAACTACTTTGATCCGGCAGGTACGGATTCTGTGGGTGTGGTCCCGAGGTACTTCTCCCTCGGGACACTTAGCCAAAAAGCCGAGATGCCCCCTCCTCAAGAGAGGAGAGCTCGGGGCTCCCTAGGAGAGGAGAGGTCAGGGCTCAAGGGGAGCTCGGGGCTCCCTAGGAGAGGAGAGCTCGAGGCTCAAGGGGAGCTCGGGTCCCTTGGGGCTACGGGAGCTCAGGGCGCTTAGGCCTTGCGCTTGGGGCAAGCTGAGCCTCGCCTCCTAGCGAGTTGTTACTTCCGTCGAGTCGCTTGGTCGGGCTTCGTCGAGCTTGTTACGTCAGGTTGTGACCAGGCTATCATGTTGAGTTGTTGTTCATGCCAGGTCATGTCCACGTATCCCCATGCTACAAGGTCATGCCAAATCACCCTACATCAATTGCCCCCCACTCCCCGTGCTAGGGGTGCTGACCCAGTGCGGGGAGTCTGAGGTCTGCCCAGTGGATTTGGCTCGAGGTTTAAGCCTTCTTGCCCGCCAGCTCATAGGTTGGACCGGTTCTCTGCTCGGTTTTGCCAGGCGCAACTCGAGTCGCGTACAGTCTACGTGTAGACATCTCGCGATTTATAGACTCCGCGGATGCCAAAAAATGCGCTAAACTGATTTCGTCTCGAAGGTCATGCAGTCGGTTTTCATGAGGGCCGTCAGATTGCTTTGATCTCAACCGTTGATGTCCGCGGATAGTGGCTATAAATAGTAGGGGTCCTGGTCATTTTCCTTTGCCACAAATCTTCAACTGTAGTCTTGAGCTCGCGTCCAAAACCTCCAGCTCGGGCCAGTTCCTTTCCAGTCCGGTCATTTTCCTTAGTTTCAATTATGTCTTCCTTTGATAGCCTTTTGAACGAGCCTAAGGTGGGTACCTCGGCTCAAGGTAATCCTCCCGAGGCACGGGAGGCCTCAGGTCACTAGGCATCCACCTCTCATCGAGTTCGGATGCTAGATAGGTTCGGACCCTCCACCATGACTTTGGAGAGGCTCCACGAGCTCATTCGGCAATATAACTTGCCAAGGGAGTATACCTATAGTTTATCTACGGGGAACTTCCCATGGGAGCATGGCCCTGACGAGGTCGTGATCTTCCGAGAGCAGCTCATAGCTGGGCTGCGTCTTCCCTTCCATCCACTCTTAGTGGAGGTCATGAAACACTTCAATGTTACGATAGACCAGCTTCACTCGAACTCGGTCCGTAACGTGGTCAGGACCATCTCTCTTTGTTATGAGTATGTCATGCCTCTTGACTTGGACATACTCTACTCCATCTTGACCATCAAGAAGAGTGCTTCATGTGTTCTCCCCGAGCACAGGAGGGCTTACTACTTGTCCCCCCGCCCAGGTTTTAAGCTAATGCGCAAGCTTCCTAGCAAGATCCCGGCTTGGAAGCAGGACTACTTCGTAGTCCAGAATCCTGTGGGGTGGCCCTTCCCTACTCACTAGAGGGCCGCTATCCAAGACCCTGGCATCATACTCGACAAGAAGACCAGGGAGGCATTCCAATCGTGGGCTGAGGTCGGCTGTGATTTCAGAGATTATATCAAAGAGGGTATGCTCTTCCAGGCCGGCTTGACCCCTTGTAGGTAGGTAGTACCTTAGTTGTTTGGCCTACTCTTATTTTCCTTCTTTTACCTCATACTAACGCCGAACTCTTTTGCAGGTCCTATGGAGGCAGACAAACTTAAGGGAGACCGGCTCTTTAAGCATATGAAGGGGAGGAAGAAGCGGGTTGCCAAGAGAGCTCGTATCGAGTTGCCGCCTGCCCCCACTCCCGAGCCCCAGCTTCCATAGGCTCCAATCTCTGAGCCCGAGCTCCTTGGGGCACCTCCGATCATCGACTTGGAGGAGTCCCTACCACTTAGCGAGCCTGGGGCTTTGGCTGAGGCCATAGTGAGGTTGGAAGCCAGGCCAAGGTTGCCACCGGGGCTGCTAATGGTGCAGTCGAAGTCTCCGTCGAGCCCATTCACACAGCCGAGACGACTGTCTCCAACTCGGGGAGCCCAAATGGGGGCCAAAGCATCTTGCTCCCCCAATGCGGTCTTTGGAAGAGCATGGGGGCCACTTACTCCGAGGAGATTTCGGTTTGGGCTGACATGCTCAACCCTTCTCAACTCGGAGCCCGGGCTGCCACCCACACTATGGTGGTAAGTTTTCTTCTCTTTCTTTTCTTTTTTGTATTTGTGCTTCTCCAGTACTAACTAGCTCCTTTGTCAGGAGAACTCCGTCGTGCACGCCCTTACTCTTCAGACCGAGAGGGACCTGAAGCGGGCTTTGACTGACAAGGAGTCTTCCCGTGCTGCCCACACCAAACTAAGGATGGCTCGTGAGCAGATCCACTGGTTGGAGAGCGATGCCATGGCCCAGAGGGGTGTCATCACGGCACTGACGGAGGAGAAGGACGGGCTAGCTTGTGAGAACAATGAGCTGAGGGGCAAAATGGAGGCCCTTAGAGCAGAGCTGACACATGAGAAGGGCGTTTTGAAGGGCGAGCTGGACGCCCTTAAAGTAGAGGCGGAAGGCCTTAAGGAAAAGGAGAAGGTTCTTCTGCACGAGGTGGAGTACCTCAAGGCGGACATCGCAAAGAAGACCGAGAGCTTTACCCGGGCGATAGAGGAGACGAAGGTCAAGGCCGTCTCTGAGTATATTCAGTCTGATAAGTTCGACGTCGTTCTGGGGGAGGCCTACTGCAAGGGGTACAAGCTCAGCAGGAGGTTGATAAGGCATACGTACCCTGAGCTCGACACAAGTGCCATCACCACCTCGCGAATCACAGGCGAGATAGCTCGTCAAGCCGCGGAGGATCCGAACTCAGAGGAGGAGGGTGGTGATGAAGAAGCTGATACCCCTGACCAGCCCGAAGCTCCTGGGGGTGGAGAGCCCCCGACGTAATTGCCCTTGTATTTCGAGCCTGCGAGCTAAGTCCTTGTATTTTGTTTTTTTCTTTTTGTTGAGCTCGTTGTATAAAATTTTACATGTTAATGAAATTGACCTTTTTCTAAGTGATCATTCTTTTCTAAGTATTGCCTTATCCGAGCTTGTCATGGTTGTGTGCGGAGTGGTTTGTCGTAGTAGGGCATAGTAGGGTGCATGCCCGAATTGCCTTGTGGCATACACCGAGGTGATTGACATAGTAAGGCATAGTAAGGCATGTGCCTGAACTGCCTCATGGCGTACCCTGAGGTGATTGACATAGTAAGGCATAGTAAGGCGTGTACCTGAACTGCCTCATGGCGTACACCAAGGTGGGCTTAGCTCCGTAGGGTCTGCTCGCACCCTTGACACGGTGTTCTATGGTGCCGAGCTCCTTGGTCAGCTCAGCGTTTTGGCCCCTTAGAGCTCATTTGCGTCATAGGGGTGGCTAAGTTATCGTGCTGGAGTCCGTTAGTTCGGTCCTTTTGGCCCTTTAGCCCTGAGAGTGACCCGTGGTCTACTCCGTTACTCATAGGTAACGGAGGTACTTGTTTTGGCCCTTTAGCCCTGTCTTGGGTTGACGATTTCCTACACAAGAGGTACTTGTTTCCCTTCTAGGGTTTTAAGCCCATATGTTCCTTCCCCGAGTTTTCACTTTACTCGGTAGGGTCCTTCCCAGTTTGAGCCGAGCTTGCCAACGTCGGGCTCAGGCACCATAACCTTACGGAGAAACAGGTCGCCAACGCGAAGAGTCCACTTTTTGACCCTGGTGTTATAGTACCGAGCTACCCTTTGCTGGTAGGCCGTGGTCCTAATGTATGCGAGGTCCCGTACTTCATCAAGCAGGTCGAGGTTGGTATGTAGCTCGTCTTCATTTTCCCTGTCATCGTATGCTTCTAATCTTAGTGAAGGAACTTCAATTTCGGTTGGAATGACTGCTTCGGTGCCGTATGTGAGGTTAAAGAGGGTTTCTCCTATGGCAGTCTTTTCCGTGGTACAGTAAGCCCACAACACTGGGCAGCTCATCCGTCCACAGTCCCTTAGCTCGGTCCAAACGTGCTTTTAGCCCTCGAAGGATTGCCCTATTTGTGACTTCCGTTTGTCCATTTGCCTGAGGGTGCACCACTGAGGTGAAGTTCTGCTGAATCCCCATGTCTCGACACCAGTTTTGGAATTTGATGTCTTCGAACTGCTTACCATTGTCGGAGATCAGTACCCGAGGTAATCCGAAATGACACACTATGTTCTTCCAAAGAAGTTCTGCACATTCTGGGCCATGATTGTTGCAACAGGTTCAGCTTAGACCCACTTTGTGAAATAGTCAACTGCCACCACTAGGAACCTCCTTTGTCCTGTTGTTGGTGGGAATGGCCCGAGTAGGTCAATCCCTCACTGCGCAAATGGCCATGGGCTAGTGAGGTATTTTAGGTCAGCAACAGGCCGGTGGTGGATGTTGGCGTGCTTCTGACACTTGTCGCATTTTTTGACGAGCTTGGTTGCATCTGTCTTCATCGTTGGCTAGTAATACCCCTGTCATAGTGCTTTCTGAGCGAGGGTCCTGCCCCCCAAGTGTCCACCGAATAGACCTTCAAGAGTATTGCGGAGGACGAGCTCGGCGTCAGAGGGTCGCAGGCAGCGCTGGTAGGGGAGCGTGTAGGATCTTCGGTACAGCCATCCGTCCGTCGATCTGCGTGGAGGGTCACGTGTAGCAGGAAGCTCGTGAGCGGATCAATCCAGCTCGGCTCTGTTTGAATGACAGGAGCGACCTCCTCTGCCCCCCTGAGAATGCTAGGCTGAGGCAAGTTCTCTATATACACGGTTCTCATGGTGTTATCGCCAGTGCTGGCTAGACGGGATAGGGCATTGGCCTCGGCATTCTCTGATCTCGGGATTTGCTGGATGAAGTATGACCGAAAGTTGAGCAGAGCCCCTCTTGCTTTGGCTAAGTATGCTACCATGGTTGGCTCGTGGGCTTCGTATTCACCCATAACCTAATTTACCACGAGTTGGGAATCGCTGCAGGCGACGACGTGCTTGGCTTTCACTTCCTTTGCCAGATCTAGCCCGACTAGCAGCGCCTCGTACTCTGCTTCGTTGTTGGATGCCGCAAACTCAAAGCGTAATGCATACTCCAGTTTCACACCGCTTGGCCCATACAAAACGATCCCAGCTCCGCAACCCTGCTGGTTTGATGAGCCATCTACATGAAGGATCCAGGGTTCTTCATCCCAGTTCGGACTTGGCCTAACTAGGAGAGATGCCGCGCTGGTTGCTACTTCACAGGGCTCGAGTTCAACCGGCCTGGGAACCCTGGGCTCACCCGCGCTGGGGGCCTCGTGTTCCACCGGCCTAGAGACTTCGGAACTGAAGGTACACTCTACGACGAAATCTACTAAGGCTTGGGCCTTGATAGCAGTTCGTGGCTTATACTGGAGTTCGTATTCGCTGAGCTCGATGGCCCACTTCGTTAGCCTGAGACCTCGGGCTTGAGCAAGACTTGTCTCAGAGGTTTATTGGTAAGGACAACGATGGTGTGAGCTTGGAAGTACGGGCGGAGCTTTCGGGCTGCCACAACCAGTGCATAAGCTAACTTCTCTATCTCGAGGTACCTCATCTCTACTTCCTGCAATATTTTACTAACATAGTAGACGGGTCGTTGGACCCAATCTACTTCTCTTATCAGTACCGAGCTGACCACCTCGTCACTCGCCGAGAGGTATAGCTCTAATACATCACCCTCTTCGGGTCGGGTTAAGACTGGGACGCTGGCTAGGTGCCTTTTGAACTCGTCGAACGCGAGCTGGAACTCTTCAGTCCATTCAAAACCTTTGTTTTTTATGGCCTTAAAGAAGGGCAAACAGCGATCTGCTGACTTGGACATGAAGCGGCTTAGGGCGGCTAGCCAGCCATTCAACTTTTGAACCTCCTTTAATTTTCGGGATGGTCTCATCTCTAAGATGGCTTTGATTTTGTCCAGGTTGGCCTCAATGCCTCGCCGGTTATCAATGTACCCTAGGAATTTTCCCGAGGTGACACCGAAGATGCACTTGTTTGGATTTAGCTTCATATTAAATCTATGCAAAATTTCAAAAACTGAATGTAAATCTTGCACTAATTCATGTGAAAATTGGGTTTTGACGACCATGTCGTCTACATAACACTCTACTATTTTGCCAACTAGTGGCTCAAACAGCTTGTTTACAAGTCTTTGAAAAGTGGCCCCAGCGTTTTTCAGCCCGAAGGGCATGACCTTGTAACAGTACAGGTCGAACTCGGTTATGAAGGCGGTTTTCTCTTCATCAGTTGGGTCCATCTTGATTTGATTGTAGCCCGAATAGGCGTCTAGGAAGCTCAACAACTCATGCCCCGAGGTCGCGTCCACTAGACGGTCGATCCTGGGAAGTGGGAAGCTGTCCTTTGGGCAAGCTCGGTTCAGGTTGGTGTAGTCGATGCACATGCGCCACTTACCATTAGCCCTTTTCACCAGAATGGGGTTGGCCACCTAGCTCGGGTAATGGACTTCCCTGATAAAATCGGCTGCAAGGAGTTTCCCGACCTCCTCGTCGACTGCCCTCCATCGCTCCGGGGCTAAGTTGCGTTTCTTCTGTCTAATGGGCCAAACTACAGGATCAGTGTTGAGTCTATGAGTTATTATGCTGGGGTCTATGCTGGGCATTTCTGCCGCTGACCATGCAAAAACATCTAAGTTTTCAAGTAAGAAGCTTACCAGTTGAGACCGTAGGGGCTCCTTAACAGAAGCGCCAATCTGAAGTACCCAAGCTGGGTCTTCTATCGAAGCCGGGATGGGGATGGTCTCCTCGGTAGGTGCAGCTCGCTCCGCAGGTCGTTCTAGCTCGAGGTCGTCAGGTACCTTGGCCTTTCATTTGAGGGCGGCTGCGTAGCACTTGCGGGACTCGAGCTGATCACCTCGTGTCACTCCAACTCCAAAGTCTGTAGGGAACTTCATTGCCAGGTGGTAGGTGGAAACTACCGCGTGCAGGGCGTGGGTGATGGGCCATCCTACTATTGCGTTGTACGGGGAGGGGGTCGCGACCACCAGGAACTCGTGAGTGAGCCTCACTACACTGGGCTAGGTACCGACCTCTACCGGTACAGTGACTCTCCCTAAAGGCCTATCCTCCTCGCCACTGAATCCTACCAGTGGAGTGCTTGCGGACTTCAGGTCGCTTTCCGGGAGCTGAAGATGGTCGAAGGCTACCTTGAAGAGGATGTTTGTCGAGCTGCCCGAGTCGACTAGGACGCGCTTGACCTCGAAGTCGTTGATCTTGATCTTTATGACGAGCACGTCATCGTGGGGATAATGGACCCCTTGCGCTTTGTCTTCGGTGAAGAAGATTGGTTCCTCCATCCTTGGCCGTTTTGGGGGGTTAAGCTCTTCTCTGGCAGCCTCGCGGGTTGATGACCGAGCTGCTGCCGAAGTGCAGCCCGCGACAACCGATCCTCCGACGGTTACATGGATGGTCCCCCTGACTGGTCTCTCGTCGGGAGGCTGCTTCTGCGGCTGCTCCGCCTGTCTGCTGGACTCAGGAGTTTCTCTACTTTGTTCCCCTTGTCGACCTGCTTTATTGTTATTGCCATGATGTACAAAATTTCTCAAATATCCGCGACACATGAGCTCTTCTATCTCATCGCGGAGGTTATTACAATTTTCGGAGCTATGACCATGATCTCTATGGAAACTACAGTACAAGTTCTTGTTCCTAACATTAGGGTCGGCCCTGAGCCGAGGTGACCACTTTACATACGGGGCGTCCTTGATCGCCATGAGGATCTCGGCCCGCTTCGTGTTGAGGGGTGTAAACACCCTTTCTGCTGCTGGAGCTCGGAAACGCTGAATCGGGTTTGCCCCCCGAGCTTGATCCTTCTTCTTCTTGTAGTCGTTAGGAGCCAGAGGTTCCGGTTCCCTTCTTCTTTTTTCGGGGGCGTGCTCGCCCTTCTGGTTGATCTCCTCCTCTGTCCCTATGAATCAATCTGTCAGTTCGAGGAACTCGGTCACGGTCTTGGGTTGGTTGACGACCACGTGCCATCTAAACTCCTTGTGGGTGATGCCCCGCTTGGCCACAGTGAGCCGAACTGCAGGCCCAGGGGGAGGTAGGGATGGTTGCCGGTAGCTGCAGACAGAAGGACCTTGTTCTAGGTCACTGGCTAGCACCTCAAACCTGTTTTCCATGAGCAGAGGCTCGAACTGCGAGTGTTGGGGTGACGCCGGCCTAACTAGTTGGGAAGCCCCCGACCTGACCGCAGCCAGTACGATGGGGGTAGGGAGCCTCCCCTTTCTTCCGTGAGACGATGCTGAAGTCTCTCCCCGGCGAGAAGGGAGTTCACTGCGGCACTGAGGTTTAGCTGGCTGCGCCGCCGGATGTCAGGGGGGGAGTGAAGGGAACTGTTGTTGATATTGGTACTGGGAGATTTGGTGCAGCACTTGCTGCTGGTGGGACTGGAGTTGCTGGAACTATTGCATCTGAGCCTACATGGCTCGCATGCACTGCATCAGATCCTAGAGCTGACCTTGGCTGGCCACCGGAGAGAGGATGGTGGGTTCAGCGAAGGTTGTTCCGACTGTGGAGGGCAGTGGAACAGTCATGCGTGCCACCGGAGGGAGGATGGTCAGACTAGGGACCCTGTCCACAGAGAGAGGGATGGTGAACTGGCCGATGCTGACAGAGGGTACTGGAGTTGTTCCTCAGGGGTGTTTCGACGTTCGGTGTTGCTGGAGGAAGCCATAGGTGTTGATGATACTAAATACTTCTTTGAAGAGAGTTGTACAAAAGTTACAGGAAGGCCTTTCGAAGCGTTCCCACAGACGGCGCCAAATGATGCTGCACGATCTGAGCACTCCTAGCTAGCTGTGACCTGGCTTCCGGATGGAACGAACAGCACCTGAGAGGAAGGAGGAAGTGAAGGGTTCCCGGGGAGATATCCCGGTGGGAACACTCCGATGGCAAAGTTAGAACTAGAGAAGAATCTCAAAGAGAGAGTAGAGAGTAAGAGTGTTGAAAGTGCTTAAGCTTCAATACCTTTGCTTCGCGATGGTGGTGGTCCTTTTATACCGGAGGTCGGTCACATCAGGTGTAACCGTCTCTGCCCTAGTCGTTACTGCCAGGACTGAGGTGGCAGGTGCAGGCCGCCATTGCTGGCTGCTGCTGCAGGATACAGACTCGTCAGGCGTGATATGCTTTTCAGGGACAGCAGGCACGACGCCGCCTAGAAAGAGATGTGGGCACTACCACCAGATCCGGCAGGTACGGATGTCAGGCAAATCTCCCCTACAGGCTGTCGAACTACTTTGATTTGGCAGGTACGATTCTGCAGGTGCGGTCCCGAGGTACTTCTCCTTCGGGACACTTAGACAAAAAGCTGAGATGCCCCCTCCTCAAGAGAGGAGAGCTTGGGGCTCCCTAGGAGAGGAAAGCTCGGGGCTCAAGGGGAGCTCGGGTCCCTTGGGGCTGCAGGAGCTCGGGGCGCTTAGGCCTTGCGCTTGGGACAAGCTGAGCCTCGCCTCCTAGTGAGTTGTTACTCCCACCGAGTCGCTTGGTCGGGCTTCGTCGAGCTTGTTACGCCGGGTTGTGGCCAGGCTGTCATGCTGAGTTGTTGTTCATGCCAGGTCATGTCCACGTGTCCCCATGCTACGAGGTCGTGCCAAATCACCCTACATCAGACTCTAACTCGATGGCAATTCTAGAATTTATTACAAACAAACTCCGTGCCTCAAAAGATCAATGTTACTTCAAAAGGCTCCAAGCCTTTATACTACTAAAGGCCCTATGCCTTAAAGCTCAATAGTTATACATACACTAAAGCCTTGGTCTCCCCTAGCATCTCTCAAGCCTAGGTCTCCCCAACACTTATTAATGCCCTGACCTCTCTAGACACTCCCAACAAGTGACGGGATCTACTCCTCACAAATGGGCGCCTCACAGGCACATCCACCATGCATTGGGAGCATCTCCCGTGAATAATAACCAATAAGTATAGGAGATGTTCCCAATGCATGATAGGATGTGCGTGTGAGGCGCCTATGAGGCACAAGGTGTGAGGAGCTGATCCAGTCTCTCCCAACAAAGCCTTGCTTTGCCTAGGTGTCAATAACATCATATTCTATACATTTATACTCATATATAATATATTTAAATGTTTTACTCACATAATGTGTTTACCCAACTTATATGATATACTCGCATGACATATTGACATGCACATGCTTACATAATATGCTATGCCTAGTATTTCTGCTCTTTAGTTGTAATCCTATGCTTACACTTATATCTACAAATTCATATATCTCGTGCTGATAGTTACATAGCTAGCCCATGATCACAACTTATGTTTTTGTATATGTGGCTACCCGACTCAGAGGGTGCGAAATGGATGGAGTATGGAGTCGCCACCTAAATTATTCTGAATTAAGAATTTAGGAAAATTTGAGACTTTTCAAGAAAAATATTTTGTTTTCTTGGTGATTTGTTGCCCAATAGGGATGAGATTCTTAGGGTTCGGGGACCAAGGTATAGTGTGGGAAGGTGTTAGGCACCCCACACTCGCCCAATTAAACTGCTCTCTAATTCACCAATGTTCCAAAGAATATTTAATCTTTTTCAGGCTTAGAAAAGAAACACACACTAAACTAAGCAATTAAAATATAAAAAGAAAAGAGGAAGTTCTAAGCATTCAATCAATTAACTAAGAGATGCATTTGAACAATTAAAATGATAATGGAGTGGGTTAACAAATTAACAAATTAATTATTTGCAAAAAGAACTAAAAATTGTGACTAATAAGTGACTAATGGATGAAACCTATTACATGCCATTGAGATATGAAAAGTTAAACGGAGAAGTATGGATAGGCCCAATGCAGATTTCTGATTTCCACTACCAAATTATAAATATTCAAAAGGTCAAAAACCCACATTCTATGCCCGCCCGTGAATTGGCATCAATTCCGAGTTGGCACCTACCCAAAATGTACTTGGAGCGTACAAATTCTAAGCCTTGGCTGAACCGACATTCTCCCAAAATTAAATGCAAAATCTATAAGCTAGCAAAAGACTATACATGACTGATATTAATAGGACTAAAGCAACTACGTGCATTCTATATGACTCAAGACAAATTAATTGACTAATGACCATATTTAAATTAAGAAGGTATTGATAAGTTTTATGTTAATTAAATGGAAGATGTGAGTTGATTAAACTATGATGAGAAAGCAAATGGTGCAAAATCTAAAGTTTCTAAATGACATCTGACTAATTAAACTTAATTAAACTCAAGATGCACATGACCTAATTTTATTCTAATGCATGTAAATTAAATGAGAGCAAATCATCATATGCAAAATGAAATTGTGCTATGAAACAGATTGGACTGATTTCACTGGGTTGAGAAGTGGAAAAAAAAAAAAAGATGAAGAAAGAAAGAAATGAGAATATGGTGGGGCCAATTACTTACTAGTGGAGATTGAAATCAAAACATTTAAAGAAAAAAGAAAAGAAATCAATAGTTATGAAGACAATCTAAGGGCCCATTTGCTTTGCAGGAATAGGGGTTTGGAATCAGAATTGGAATTGGCTATTTTGATTTCAATTGTTTCGTTGGACAGAACCGAAATCCCATTCCCATTCCTGTTGGAATGGTATTCCCCCATTTGAGGGAGTGGCCATTCCCTGCCCCTCCCTTGGGAATGAAATCCCATTCCTGCTAATTTTAATTTGTATTCCCATTCCTGTCTAAACCAAACAGATTACGAAAATGGATCATTTCGATTCCAATTACAAATCAAACGAATGAAAACAAAGCACGATTCATGTAATTCTAACAATGATTTTTTTTTTCTTTTCAAATGTAAAGGAAGACATGTCCAAAATCAACCTATATGCAGTTGTTTACTATAAAATATATTTCTGTTATACCACCCAACTAATTTAATTAAAACCACAAAAAATTAGATTTAAAAAAAAAAAACCTAATCAAAAGGAAAAGGAGAAGAGAGAATTAGAGTAACTAACTAATCAATGTCCGTCTTCAGGCATTTGATGATTCACCCAACTAGAAAACTTACAAAAAAAAAAAAAAAAAAAAAAATTCTAAGAGAACATGAATATGAAGTCAACAATTGAAATGATTATCATGTAATTAGAAAACATAGAGAGAACATATGCATAAGCAGGTAAAAACAACATTCTACCCACACATAGTACAACCCAGATAAACAAGAAATCACTAGAGAACATCAACGGGAGATGACAAGGGAAATAATGACAATAGCATACCTCTTAAGGTTGCGTTTGGTTGTATTACAAATAAATTTGTGCTAATACAAATTCATGGCAATGCAAATGATTTGAGTGTAAATTTTGATCTATTTTTGTTTCAAATTTTATCTTATTTTATTTGATTACAGTACAAATAAGGTAAATTAAGAATTTGCATTTTTTACATTTGCACTCCTATGCATTTGTACCAGTGAAAATAAATTTGCACGGCAATCAAATACAGCCTAAATGACTCATAACAAGCAAAAATTGTCTCTCTTTTACCATTACACAGCAACCTTCAAGCTTTTACTCATATACCTCATTCGTGATTGCAACACTTATCATCGACTCCTTTAGGATCCACTATCTCATCAAGATGAATTTCTGGGCATTTCAGAAAACAAATGGCGGTGGTTATGTAGCCAAATGTGGGAGAAAACAATGCTGAATTGTGTTCATGTCTGCTATAACTGTTTGAGTGCAAACATGCTTTTCGCTTAGCTCTGCGGTTTCCAGTGATGTTTCTTGTGCTTCTAGGACGTGTGGAGGTTGAACAGAAGAGTCGTCTTAAAGTGTAGAATGTGGATGGGAGAGAGGGAGCTTAAGGACATAGCTAATGGCTGTATGAGTGTCTTTGCATGGGTTTCCCCTATGATAGAATGTGTGTAATTCTCTCCCTAGGCTAGAATGTGCCACTATGAGTTCTCTCTCTAAGTTAGATTGTGTATTTTTGTGTGAGGAATAGGGGTATTTATAAATTTTTGGGGAGGATTCTAGAAGGGAATAGAGGGCTGAGATTGGTAGACTAGGGAGATTGATCAATGACTGAGGTTAAAGAGTTTTTGGAGGGACATTGATTGAGGGAATAGGCCGTCAAGACAACTTTGGGAGAGATCCACTCAATTAATTAAGACCATAAGAGGAAAATTTCACCAATTTACTTAAATTGGACATTCCAAGTTTAGGTGATTGGCTTGATTGATTAGAGGCTCATTAGTTGGTTAAATTTTAAATTTTTAAGATGGTTCTAGAGGTTGGGAAAAAAATCAGGTCATTGGATGCCCTAAGTTCGAAGTTGTAGTGAAGAAGATTTCAAATGGAAGGCCCAGATCGCGTCTAGTTTCGGGATTGAAGACCGAGTGGTTCACAGTGTCAGAATTGGATTATCTTGGTACCACTGAACTCATAATTTCAATTTTATCCATCTATAAGGTTGGATTTCAGCTTTCACGTGGCATAGGGTTCAAGATAAAAAATGATCCTGATTCGACGATTTGAATTGGTTCCAACTTCAAGTCTTAGCTTCGGGTCTTAAGATGAAGGGTTAAATGATGTCGGATTTGGGTAATCTTGGTGTCGTCGGGTTTGGAATTTTGGGTTCTACGTACTTATGGTCTCTGATTTTATGATTTGATGTGAAATGAGGTTCAAAATAAAAAATGACTCCAATCGGATGATCAAAATTGGTTCCAACTTTGGGTCTTAAGATGAAGGGATAAACTGTATTGGATTTGGGTGATCTTGGTGTCATTGGATTTAAAATTTTAGGCTCTACATACTTATGTCCTCAGATCCTTGAGGTCCAAACATTTTTAAAAATTCAATTATACCCATGAATTGGATGAGAGGTAGATGAAGCATGCTTGAAGCTCGAAGTGCTGTAAAAAAACTAAAAAGAGAAAAATGGGGTGTCTATGCACATGATTTATACAACTCATAACCAATAGTTCATGTGTCCTCATAGTTGAAGCTCCTAAACACATATGGATGTTTAATACTTATAATAGGCAGTTCAAACTTATAAGCTTATAAATGCATATACTTATGATTCATACATTTAAGCCTGAACCTAAAAAATTACAAACCTACATACTTATGATTTATATACTTATACATTGATCATGAGCTCATATTTTACATACTCACTACAATAAATGGAACCATGTAGTCATGTCATAAAAATGCGAAATGACAACTCACATGCTTGTCCCCACCTTGCATTAAGAACTAGCCTTGTGGCTACATACTGATATCTTCTCATTTTGTTTGCAAAAATATCTTTAGAATTTTGGGGGTTGATCTTTCTAAAAATTCCTTACACATTTAAGGGCTAATCTTTCTAAAACATTTTTAGAATTTTGAGGGTTAATCTTTCAAAATTTCTTTAGAGCCAAATTGTTTTAGAATTTTGGGGAGTAATATTGTAACAAAAATTCTTCAACGAAATATTTGATTTTAAACATATTGTTCTATAACTTCACTCTTAGGCCCCGTTTGTTTTTCAGTAAGTTACTTATCCGGGTAAATGCACTTATTTAGGTAAGTCTTTCCTAGGAAACACTTACCCGAGTAAGTATTTCTCATGTAAATAAGGCAATGGCCATTTTAGCCATAAAAGTCCATTATTAAAAGGGGCATTTTCCCCATTCAAGTGTTGGCAACTTTCCCCTAGATCGAAAAACTATTTACCCACCTATGAGATGGGGTAAGTGATACCTAGGAAAATAAACTTTCCCTGATCTCCACATAAATCTAAAAAAAGAACATGAGACTCTTGGTCAATGGGAACCAAAATCCCATTGACCAACCTTCCCCCTCTCTCAAAATCCAAAAAAGGAATACCCCCTCAAAATTGGGGCTTATACCTAAATACAATAGTTAAAACACATAACCCAATTTTTGTTTAACAATGGCCTTCACCCATTTTTAAAGAATGGGCTAATATGAGTTGGTGGATTTATATAATAACATTAACCTGTCCAACCTGACATAAAACTGGGTCAAGCCATTTAACTACTAGTTATTTACAAACAATTCAAGAGTTAAGACTTTGTAGAATAATGACATTTAAGAATATTTTAGAGTAGTAATTAAAGGGCATATGCATTAGTTAAGCACACAAGGAAAAAATGGGCAAAGAGGAAAATATGAAAATATTCTAGAAAAAGGAGGTCCCAGTACTACAAATAGGCCCCAAACCCATATGGGGACCCTCTTCCTCTCTATCTTCCATTGACCTTAGCACTACCATCTTCTTCTAGATCATTAGAGTCAGACCACCATCAATATCTCATTGGAGCCTTTTGGCTTACGGATTGCAGTTCATAGCTTGATTGCTGTTACTCACTGCATTATAATCATAATAACTCGATTACTAGCCATAGTGCATAAAGGTGTGCTCTCACAAACAATGACATGCTATTTACTTCTAACCACTTTTTTTTCCCTCATTCCTTTGCATTTTCTCAAGTTTATGAAACCGTGATTTTTCTTGTTTTTTTTTTTTTTTTTTCTCAATTATAGTTTTGATGCAAGTGATAAAAGTAAAAATTGATATACAATGCCAACTTATATCTTTACTCTTTATTTGTAATAGGAGGTGCGAGTTCGGTGGATTGGACCTGGTTAATGGTTAACCCAAACCCAACCCTATAATTTGGGTCTAACGCTTGAGCTTTAAGTTAAATTGATCTTCCCAATTTAAGCCTAACCCACACTATAATTTTATGCATTTGGTTTGGACTCGAGCCGGGGCTTGGGTTGGTCAATAACTCTAAAATTAAACATGTATATATGCATTTATTTATACAAATAAGTATGCATATATGTATCTCCATATATATATATATATATATATATGCATCCATGTATCAAGTTACCTAAGGTTGAAAGATTAAAAAAAGCCGAAATCAGACCGTTTCCTAACTGGAGAGTTGAAAAATTCAAGCTCAATGCATGGAAAATTTTGAATTGAGTAAGCTGGGCTCAGATCGGGCCCGTCCAAGTTGCACCTCTAACTTGCACATGTGCCCTGCCGGTCCATGGTTCTTAGCCCAGAGGCCCAGCCCGGCCTAAGGGACGTGCGAGTCGTGTTTGGCACGACGGCATGGTACCATGGCACGTGGACGGTTCGCGTCGTGCCGTGTCGGGCCGTTTGACACCATCAGACAAACGGTGCTCCAACCCTCTCGACAACCTTTGCAGCCGTGCATTGCGAACATGTTCAAATTGCACGGCTGCAAATGTTGTTGAGTGGGTGTGGTCGTGTGAGGACCAATTTTTTGACGTTTTTTTACTATTCTACAAATCGGATGGCGCACCATACCTTGCGTCTAAAAATTGAGCTGCTTCTTCTGTTTCTGTCATGGCGTTCTCTTCCTGGTTCTCTCGTTTCCGTTCTTCTTCGAAGAACATGTACAGGATTCTCCAGAGCTCTTCAATCCACAATTGTCGCTCGCAGAACACATACCTTGCTGAGGTCCTGGCTTTGGAGGGGAGGAGGCCACTCCGGTCATGGTCAAGCTCTCTTCTTCCTCTGGCCATTGCGGTTTCGGCTGGATCACTTACCCTGGACTTCCAAAGAAACCCTTCGATGTGCGATATGGCTGCCGGTGCCGATGATTACCGGTGCGTAACTTTTCCAGGTCGTCTGAAGATGATCAAAGCAACCAAGGAATCCTGTTTCGCCGTTCCATTCTGTTCAGTGCCATATCCATTGTTGAATTATGAGCTCATTTATTGTTCGTTTTCAAGAGTATTCGTTTCTATCTTACTTGATTGATGACTGCCACTTGAAGTCATTAGTTATGGATGTTAGACATGATATTAGTGTTTGAGTAGAAATGATTCTAGAAGTGACTGATTGGTTAATCTTAATTCTTCTCGGTTGTTGGGTTTCAGAGGTGGCACAGTTGGGGGCAAAAGTAGCACCGAACTTGTCGTGAAAGGTACTCACAAGGATGTCCCCCAAGAACTTATTGAAGAACTGAAGGCCATATGTGGGGTAATGCAGCTGTGTATCTTCAGAGTTCATCTCAAATTTTATAATTCATCAATGCGTCTAATCCTTGAATATTTGATGTGCTGTGTTTTTACTTTTTTTCCCCTTTCTAATTTCATTGGTGAACTTGTTGTGGATTCTTTCTGGCTTCAACGTTTTGATTGAAAGGCGGGATTTTAATTGGGAGCTCAAATTGTACAGGAAAACTTGACATTGGATTACGACGAGAGATACTTTCACGGGAAACCTCAGAACAGCTTTCACAAAGCTGTGAATATACCGGACGTGGTTGTTTTTCCAAGGTGTGCTTCATTCTTCTGTTTAATAACACTTGATTGGTTTGTTAGTTTCACCTTTCTGATACTTTGGGGTTCCTCTGTTAATATTGTACATTAATGTGTCTGTAATTATTGAATTAATAAATCTTACAATTAATTATTGAATTAGTAAATCTTACAATTCACTGATAAAAAAAATTATTGAATAGTTTATTGATCAGATATCTAATAGTTAGATTCTTGTTTTATTGGATACAATTTATTTTCTACATCTGAAGGCCTGCATTTAGAGTATTTTGAATTTCACCGGCAGATCCTCAATAGTTCTGCTTCTGCACTCTTATTTGCATTGAGAAATGAATATAATGATTCCTCCTAATGTAGAAAAAGGAATTCTCTCTGTGGTCATCACATGGCAGAGCTGGTCATCAGTCTGGAAATTCCAATCATTCACTATGTAGTAGATTCAATGATGACCAAAAATGTTGTAACCACAGCATTGCATGTATTGATGGTTGTATCTCTTGCTGCTGGGTGTCAGAAATATTTTTGGCTGATTTTCAGAACGTTATGCATGTAGCTGACCCCATATAGTTGGATAAATCTTTGGAGGGTTTGGATCATTCCAAAACACATGTTTGGATTTATGAAGCACCCATACCATGTGATTGCGTGTGACTGTTGTAACTTTTGTAAAACCCAAATTTGCCCTTTATCTATCAATGGTAACAAAAGTTCTTCAACCCACCTTCAACCAATAACTTGGCCCTTCCAATCTCCCCCCAACTAGCTGTTGCGCTACGCGAAGTTGTCAACTTAAAGGAATCACTCTGAGCTCCATCCTTGGATTTCCGAGAAATTGCAAAACTTACCAACTTTGATCCCAACTGCTCATACGAAAGGTCAAGCAAGGTGGGACATTGCTGGTGGCAGTGGCACCTTTGAGCTTGATTAAGGTGAGACATGGCCAGAGGCTCATTAAATATGTAGAAGGTAAAAACAACATGCTCTTTGCCACTTACTTCTTGTTTGATTATTTCATAACAAAATATGTTTTCGCTGGTAACATAGCAATTATCACACCTTATTTACAAGGATTCCAATCATAATGCTTTCCAAGGAGAGGATTGATACCGCTGATGAAGAAAGCAAATATGTGTTTTACACTGTCATAGATGAGATGGTGCTCTGGCTCGTGGCAGCCGAACTCACATTGGGAAGTACAAGTAGAGGTGTAAATCGGGTCGTGCCGCTCGTGGCTTGGCACGATTTTGAGTCGGCCCGGCACGACGGATTGTGTGCCATGCCAGGCACGACATGATCGTATGGGCCGTGCTGAGCCTGGGATTTCAGGCCCATGGGCTGGCACGACACAACACGACTGAGCAGGCCATGCTGCTCGTGGCCTAGTCCGGCACAGCCAAACATGGCCCATATATATATTATATATAATATAATATGTATATACTATATATAATAATTATATAATACATTAATATATATAATTTTATTTTCAAATTTATTATATTATTTCATTTTATTATTGCATACATAAACAATTGTATACATCAAAGCTCATATAAAATAAAATTTTAAGATCTTTTTTTTTTTATTTTTTGTGTATATTTTTAATTTATGTTAAAAATTTTATTATTTTTTCAAAAATTTTAAAAAGCATGGCTTGGCCCGGTCTGCGGCCCGGCTTGGCCTATGGCATGGCATGGCATGACACGGGCTTGGACCATGGGCCGCGTCGGGCTGACCCCCCAAAACATCCTAGGGGAGGGAAGCATGGCCCGACTCGGCCCGCGGGCCAGCACTGCATGGCCCACACTCTGCACGGGCCGCATGCCCAATTTACACCTCTAAGCATGAGCTGGTTTGGACATTGGGTGAGGGAACATTTTTGAAGGTGAAAATTGTTGCAATGTGGAGATAGAAGAGAACTTTGCCATTAAGATTCTTGGTAAGGATGCATTCAATTGATGGCATTTTCATCTTGACTCAGAATTTGAAGAGCCATTGCTATTTGTATCTTTTGAAACATAGGTTCCATTAGGAATTTCAGGGCCAATTGATGTGTTGGCTGAATCATAAGTTGCAGTTGATGGTCGTGACAGCTTGGGATATTAATTATATGCAGATGATAATGGCAGTTGCCATAGTTCTAGGTTAGAATAATGGTTGATGATACTGCCTCATTAGATGCAGACAAAAAAGCATATTCAATTGGGCGTAATCTTTGGAAGTTCTTGAAATGGCTGAGAATAGGGCCATATTAGCAAAAGGAAAAGAATACTCCATTGATTCTTCTTGGATTACGATTCTAAGTATGCATTTCCTGAAATCGGATTTGGTCCTCACAAGACTGTGCTCACACTGTGCACAGTCCCTTGCAGCTGTAAAGGGCTGTGAGATCGGTGTGAGCACGATCTTGTGAGGATTGAATCCAACCTTGCATTTCCTATTCATTTTTTCTGTAATTGATGCTGTTTTTTTTCCTTTTCTGGCCATAGGACAGTTAGAGTTTCAAAAAAAAAAAATGATTGGACTGCTTAAGAATAGATTTTAATAGATATAAATCATGTTATTGCAAATATTTTGGATCGGCTTGCTATTGCCACACCGTCAAAGGTATGGTATGTATTTGAAAATTTGAAGAATGAAGGGTAAGACGCTTCAATATTTTCCGTTAATGTTTAGTGACAATGCCAATTGGCAGAAAACCTAGGGATACTTTAAGGGATTTTGCAAACAGTAGGGGAAGTTTTAGTCCATTTCCTAAAACTTAGGGGTAGTTTCATTTATCAAAAAATACTTATTATTGTTATTGTTATTGTTGTTTTTATTATCAGTATTATTATTGTTGTTGTTATTTTTGATAAGTATCATCATATTATGATTGCCCCATTTTATGTTCATGATCTTTTATGACTGCCCAATGCTCTGCTTCATACAATATTTCAGGAGCTATAACTGTTTATAACTATGCAATCGATGTCTCTCTATCCCAATTTTAGTTGACAAATCAGATTTGTCTGTCACGTAGGATGGTTCCTTCTCTAAAGTATACTATTTTGCAGCATTTAAGATATTTAAAGAGAATGAAGGTATTCTCTTATTTTGGAGTTGGAGTTTGAAGGTTGCCCCCTTCCTATTGCCACACACGTAAAAAGGAAGAGAAGAAGGATGCCCTACAAAATCTACTTTCTTGAGTTCATATTCTATACAATTTTATCTGGAAAACACCTGTCACTATGCAGAAATGCCCTCTCAATGCCCAATCTAGCTAGATCATTCACTATTACCTTTATGTTGCTGGCAATCCATTGGAACTGCGCATTTACTGTACAAGAATTCTGTGTTTCTTCCCTGTACTCCCTTGTTATGTAACCAAAAGTTGTAGGCATCCAATGTGTATATTTACTTTTCTGTGAGAATTTCATAATTTATTAATTGAATATACAGGTCTGAAGAGGAAGTGTCCAAGATTGTCATATCATGTAACAATCATAAGGTGCGAGTTTCTTTTTTTCTTGGTAATATTTGCAGATATGCCATTTCTCTTTTCTCCATTCAAAAGTATGCACTTCTCCTTTTGTCTTCAAAAGTTCTCATTTCCTAATTTGAATATGCTCTTTATCATGGTTAACGTTGCTCAACACCCAGTGCATAAATTCTGACTAACAAATCATATTAGGTCAGACTTCTTGAAAAGTTCCAAATTGGTTCTGTTTCTTATAGTAGCAGGTTCCTATTGTGCCATATGGAGGGGCTACATCAATTGAGGGTCACACCTTGTCTCCGAATGGAGGTGTATGCATTGACATGACATTGATGAAGGTATTTTTTTCAAGTAAAATTGGCCTACACATTATCATGTGTTACCTGTATGATTTCAATTTATCATTATTGCTATTATTGCCTTTTCATTACAAGTAACAAATGAAACTATTTAGAAGTAAAGGCTGTAAGCATTTAAATTGTGTGCTTCAAAGTCTACCTACTTATTACCTCTCATTGCTGAAAATACCAACTTCTGTAGCCAATAAGATAGAAAAAAACTCAGAGAGATTTCCTTTGGGAAGGGACAAAGGGTCCAAGAAAGTTTCATCTAATAAAGTGGGAGAAGATCTGCAGGCTGAAAGCTTTGGGAGGGCTGGGGTTCAGAAGAATAAAAGTGTTCAATAAAGCTCTTATGGGCAAATGGTTATGGAGATTTGGGATAGGAAAGGAAAGGGATTCATTATGGAGAAGAGTGGTGGTAGGGAAGTACGGGGTGGTAAGATTTGGGTGGAAACAAAGGGAGGTCTCCAACTCCTACGGGGTGAGTGTTTGAAAGGGTATATAATGAGTTTTAACCAGGATTTTATAGGGTGGAGAAATGCCCTAACACAGTAATAAGATTTAGAAGATAGAAAACCAATCAAAAAAGGCAAGTTTCAAACGTTTTTGCCAGGTTGAACGGGATTAAAAAAGAAAGGGAGAAATATAAAGAAAGTAACTCAGATGAGACAAGAGATTTCTATATTAGACAGTGGACACGATGGGAAAATGGATAAAGCTTGAGTTGAACCTTTCTAGGTAGAAAGGTGGGAATTTTAAATCTTGAATCAGCCCAAGAAAGGTAGAAATCTAATTTCCATGAGAGAACAATTTCTCTCCTGGGATTGGACTAGAATAACCATCAAATTTTGTTTCAGAGAGGGGTAGAATGATGTCTGATCCGGATGCCACAAATGCAGCTCCCAATGTGGTGTAACACGCCCAAGGATTCAACCAAAGTTGAACTCCAAACTGAAGATGGCATAGCCCTAAATTGCAGAGTTTGATCCTAGTCAATTGTGTGAATCAATGTGCACTTCAATTCTCTAGTTGAATGCAGATGTTGATCACTCAAAAGGTCTGTGTTCTTATTGGGAAAACTCAAAGAGAAGAGAGAAAAACGTCTCTTTTCAGCCTTGGTTGAACTAGGGTTTGGGAGAACAATTCTTGATGTTAATGTGTCTCTCAATTCTCCTATACTCTATCTTATATAGCTTGACTTTTAGAATCCTAAAAAGAGTTTCCTAATTAGACTTCTAACTGAATTAGATGTTTTCTAGTCGAAATAATCCTAGTTGTTAAGTTAGAATCAAGAGAATAAATACCTTTCCTAGTTTGACCCATAATATCCAACTATCCAACTTCCTAGTCAAACTAGGCAAGTAACTAGTTAAAGTAGTCTTCTTGGAAACAAATTAGACCTCTTAAGTAATCCTTTTATTTCACACCTTTGACTAGTCTATTTGACCTAAACCTTGTATGGCGTGGGATTGACTAAGCTCCCAAGTTAAGCCACATGGGTTCGGCCGAAATATCAAAACATATGGGCCGAATTGACTAGTGTGACCTAGTGAACTGCCCCAATCTTATTGGGCTTAAATTTGGCCAAAACTTAAATATAAGTGGAGCTTAGGTTTCAGCCATCTTATGAACCCAAGCCCAATGGTTTAACTTGAGAAAAGTGCTCATCAGGTTTCATCGTAAGTAGAGACTTGCTTTCAACCTTTCAACCAATAATATCAGTACACTATCCACAAGGAAGGACCTCTTCCTTGATTGTAAGATATAGTGTCAGACTATCAACTCAGATGGATCCTGGAATTAAAACCCCACTGTGACAGTTTTAGGTTTCCATGAGAGATTGTATACTTGGATATTCTCTTTGACTGACAAAGTGAGTGATCTGATCACAAGTATCACCTAGTCTAATGCTATTCCAAACTGCTCCAACATACCTAGGTATTTGACCCTAAGGCCTCATTAGTTTTTTGGGAAGTAGGGGCGGGTAAATTGGTAGGTCCTACGGAAAAGAAATAAACCCATGTTCGTTTTCTTGTATTAGTGGGTCCCATGAAAACGAAGATTCTTGAGTAGCTCATTTACTTAGAGAAGTAATACTCTCGTCAGACTTAGATAAATTACTCTCCCATGCATGCTGAAAATTGCTAATATGTGATGGGACAATATTGTCCCTTCAATAATGTCACTTTTTTTTTTGGATAAATCATCATTGTACACCTTTACCTGGAAATAAAAGAACATTGATAAGTTTCTTATTCGGATAAGTGCTTCCCAAGAAACACTTGCCCGGATAAGTGCATTTACTCAGGTGAATCGTTTACCAAGATGCGGATGAGGCCTAAGTGGATCTCATTGTTTGGTATCAAGGTTCAAAATTTTGATATGTATCGGGGCCTTCACGATATGCCCCTACAGGGGGTGTTTTGTGTCAGACAGTGGTTCAGAGGGTAGACGGGCCTTAAACCAATCCCCTTGAACCAGATTTGAAGAAAAAAAAAGAGAAAAAAGCACCGATACAGGCCGATACGCCCTACCGTTGTATTGGCCTGTATTGATATTTTGAACCTTGTTTGGTATATTAAAAGCAGTCCAGTCCAACCTTAGTGGAGTACCGCTATCAAGTTTTTGGGTCAAGTGCAACTTTTCATCTTTGCCCATCTATCTCCAAGGTTCAGGGCATAATTGGAAATGGTCCCTCTTTAGTATTTCACTAAACAAACACCCACTCATTGTACCTCAGGTCTAACCCTAGCAGTTGAGATATACTGCCAATTAATTCGGTAGTACAATAGTGTCAGCCTTGACATGATAAACTCCCCAAGTTTATCAAATGGCTGAGAACATTCTAAGTTAGCATAAGTGTCATAAATGTCCAGCTTAAGAGGTAAATCATAGAAACATTACCAAAACACATGAAATAACAATGTTCTGATTCATTGAATAATAAATATCAGATTACATCAGTCTAATTGGAGCTGAGGGCATACATTGTCTTACAATTAGAAGATGGAAGGCAGTCTCACCATTCAATTTGCACATGATGCACCGCCTTGGAGAAATAAGTCAGTGATATGTTTTTCTTGGCAGAATATCACTGGTATTAATGTTGCCAGGTTGTGAAATCTGTACTTAGTGGGTATATAGGATTGGGTTAGTAGTGTGAGCCCCATTTCAATGATATGGCAATGATGCTGTTCAGCTAAGCCATTATGAGAAGTGCATGAAGACAAGAGGATGGAGTTGAGTTTCAACCATTTCACCCATGTCATGTATCTGTAACCTCAAAAACCAATACATATTGGCCCATATCAGCCAGTACATATAAATTCTTTAGAGCTTGGTAGAAGTGGTCATGTCAGTCCATCTCCATAGGATACAATATGTGCAATAGAAAGGAATCCCTTAATCCTGCAGAAAGTTGGGAAGCCTCAATTGGTTCAGGTACTTAGCAAGCTAGGCATGTTTGATATATCTGAACCAGCTTATGGGGAGTTTTACCGTGTGGAATTGCATGTGGGTGATTTCGTAATGGATCAGGGTTGTTATTTCCTTTCTATATAATCTTTTTCTTATAATTAAGATGGAAATTGGGCGTCATAGGCCTATTCCCTTTTCTCCAATGGAATTTCTCTTATGTTTCCTTTCCCCCCTTCTACTATCAATCTGTTTTCTAAGATTACTGAAATTTAAATTTGAATAGAATTTGTTAAGCTGAAGATTTTGTTCATCTGATTGGTTATAACTTGAGCTTGATTTTGTGGCACTAATATACTTTATTCTAAACATGGCAACTTTTTATTTTTAACCTTCAACTTAATTATCTTTTCATTACATTTCCTTTTTGTGACAGACTGTTAAGTCACTACACATTGAGGACATGGATGTAGTTGTTGAACCTGGGATTGGATGGATGGAGCTTAATGAGTACCTGGAGCCTTATGGTCTTTTCTTTCCACTTGATCCAGGTTGGTTTATATTCTAAGCTTAATGTTTATGAAATTTTCCTAGTTTGTATTCTTATTGTTTGTTAATATTTGAACAAATATTTGTCAACAAAAGCATTAAGTCGACTAAAAAAAAAGAGAACAAGCCAAGTTTTAGCAAAGTACCTATAAAAAGTAATATTTCAGATCAATTTATTTTAGGTACTTTTGATTAAAAATAATATGACAAGGTTTTTGCACATGCATTTAGTCTTTGCATAAAAATTCCACATTGTTAAACAGATTTATAGCTATAGGACTCAACAACTGTTTGGCATCTTCCAATTGTAATTTTTTGCCTGGGTTTGAGTTTTTGTTTGGCTCTAAACTGCACATAGAAGAGATCAATTGGTGTTAGTAGGCTTCCATTGTTAGATTGATTTTCTTTCTAGGTGTTCCTTTTCTTACCGAGTTGGGGGGGGGGGAGTTCTCTGTTGGTGTTAGACAGTGTATGTCCTCAGGATCCAATTCATGGTGTAGACTGATTTTATTTTGAATAAAAGTTTAGTTTATTGGTTTGTTACATGTGTTATTGAGTATGTTTTTTCAGAATAGCTCTTGTTCTACGTTATAAAATCATGATTAGAGACATTCATAATTGGTATGTAGACCAAATGTTCTCAATTGATGGATAAACTTGGGCAATTCATCCTGATAAGACTGACATGACTCATACTGCCTAAGAGTGGAATAGTTTGTCTCAGATACAAGGGTTAGACCCAAGCTATAAGCATGGGTGTTTATGAAACACTAACCAGATCATTTCCATTGTGCTCCTGGGCCTTTCCATTAGTGGAGTAGTTGGATTATCACATGTAGTCCTTAGACTTCATAATGTATGTTGGGTTATTGGACTAGTCTGCTTTTGATATGCCAACTAGTGAGGTTATTTTGGGGCCAATACTTGGGTATGCTGGAGCAAATTAGGGTGAAATCTGGACTAGTGTTCATTGTGATAGGATTTACCACTTTGTCAAACAAAGAGAATATCCCTGACATACTATATTTGATAGAAACTACCAAATTGCTGGCAATGGGTTTCAAGTGTTTTGAAATCAATTTGAAAAATATATTATATTATAAATAAAGTTTATTTTGAAAATGGTTTACAAATTATTTTCCCAGGTTCCATGATTGAAGAGAGTATGACATTGGGCTTTGAGATTAGGGGAAGAGGTTCTTTACAAATTCCTAATGTTAGATATTATTGGTAGAGAGACTACATGGAAACTATTCATTAAGGTCCATTTAATTGATATATATATAGTTTTTTTTAATAGCAAAATGAGTTCATTTATTAATGATTGAAAAGGTTACATGGATTTACTGCATAGTAGCCCAAAAACAATAGAAAACAGCTTGGCCACCCTAATTTTTTCCATCCCTCCCTTTTTACTATCACAAATTACAACATTGCCCAAAATAAAGTGGATCCGTCCACTCCCTGTTTTTCTAGGACATTTGCCATCCCATTTACTGTTCTTTTTACCCATCCAAAGCTATTGTTACAACTTTTTGCAAGGGAGTCAATTTCCTTGAAGGAAAATATATTTCCAAGGGGCTGAATTGATTTGTTTCGCCCAAGAAATAACCAATAAGGAGTCTCCTACTTCGAATTCTCTAACACCCAGATATTTTACTAGTTTTAGTCCTTGTAAGAGTGCATTATCTCAGCCTTAACCGAATCTCCAAATCCAATTGGCCCAGAGAATAAGGCCACTACTACTCCTTGATGGTTTCTGAAGATTCCCCTATAACCGCCCTCCTTAGATTGCCAAAGGAGCTTCCATCAAAATTTAGTTTTAGTTTATTTGGCCTTGGAGGTTTCCATTCCATTCTCACTACTCCTTTGTATGTAAATGTTTGTGCCACTTCGGTCCATTTCCATAATATGCCATTTTATAGAAATATCTCTGAAAAGTTCCATTGTTTTTTGCCCAATGTGCAGTTCTAATCCTTATGGATTCAATCGCTTCTTCCATTTGATCTCTTGTCATGGAAGATTCTTTGGTTTCTCTCTTCCTAGATGGTCCATATCAAGGCTGCTCTTGTTATTCTCCATAGACATCTTCCCCTTTTCTTTTGTTGCCTCAAGAAGCTGGAGTTGAATAGGCTAACCACATCTTGTGGGGGTACCCATCTGCAACCTAAAAGAGAGCAGAAATAGTCCCAAATACAAGTCACAAATGAACAGGAGAGTACTAAATGAGGAAGGGTCTCACTACTGGCCTTGCAAAGGAGGCACACATGAAGGAAAGGCAATTATTTGCCCTTTTTTTTCTGTCATCACAAGTGTTTATCTTCCCAAGGAAGCTTTTCCAACATAGAGCCTACACTTTAAGAGGGATTGGTTTGCACCAAGTTTCTCTCATCAGGAGATTTATCCCTGTGGGTTTTGAGCTAATAAGAAGGTTAAAGAAGGAAGCACAGGAGAAGTGACCATCAGGGGAGGGGTACCAAACTCTACCATCCAAAAGATTTTGATCCAAGAAAACCTTTTCCAAGAGAGAAAGTAGGAGGATAAGGGATTCACATTCATTGTCCATCAATCCCCTCCTGAACCCAAAATCCCAGTTTAAACCAAGTGTTGAAGGCCTACCAAACCTAGAAACCGCTTTATTCTTGAGGTTTGTTAACGAGTATGGTGCTAGGAATTGTAGTTTGGGTGGAAAATCCCCAAGCCAGAGGTCTTCCCAAAATAAGACTTTATTCCCACATCCCACATCAAAACAGATAAAATTGAGAAAGGTAGGTAGTACCCCAGCGATTGCCCTCCAAGGGGAAATTGAAGTAGTGTGAGGTGCTAGTTTTGCATCCCAATCATTTTCTGCTACCATGAATACTTTCAATGATCTTGTGCCACAATCTGTCTTCTTCTAAGGGAAATCTCCACAACTACTTTCCTAGAAGAGTTGTGTTCCTCTTAATCAGGTTTCCAATTCCCAAGCCTCCTCGCTCCTTAGGTTTACACACCTGTTCCTACTTCACCAAATGTTCTTTCTTTTCATCTCCTGGATCCCACAAAAAATACTTCATTTTTTCTAACTGCTTTTCAATTTTCATTGGGATTCTAATGGTGGAAAGGTAATATGTGGGCAAATTTGCTAGGGTGGATTTGATTAACATAATTCTTCCCCCTAAATAGATATAGTTTCTCTTCCACAAGGCTAACTTTTTAGCAAATCTTTCCACTATTGGTTTCCAGAAACTATCTACTCTAGGTTTTCCTCCCAATGGCATAACTAGATACTCTAGGGGCCAAGTTCTCACCTCACAGCCTAGGATTTTAGCCAACAATAAAATGTAGTCCTCTCCCAAATTTATCCCAGCCACACAACTTTTTCCTCAATTGACTTCGAAGTTTCATATTTTTTGGAGCCGGTCAACCAAGGCTTTCAAATTCCTTATGCTGAACTCTGTACAACTCTTACAAAAAATGATCAATGTTTTAGAACGCGGAGGCGTGACACAAGGCGTTCCACTACCTAGAGGCGTGGGGTGTAGTTTAGAACGCAAGAGGCGTAAGCCTCCCGAACACAAGGAGGCATAAGCCTCCTTAAGAGGAGGGGGGTTAGGAGGAGGAAGGGGAGGAGGATGAAGAGGAAGGGGGGATCTCATTTTTTCTTTAATTTTAATAAAGATCTTTTATATTAAGAAGAATAAAGATGCATAACATTAGTTGAAAAGGGGGGGGGGTCTTGTCGAAGCGGAGGCGAGCTTGCTTCGCTCACTCACCAGAGCGGAGCAAGACCCCCCTAACTCCAAAAAACAAATTGGGCTGTATCGAAAAGGGAGCAAGGGAGTTTGGAGGGCGAAGCCCCCCAGCCGAAGGGGCAGGGGGCAAACCACTTTCTTTCCCCTTATCTTTTCTTCCCTTCCCTTTCCTTTTCCTTTCTCTTTTTTTTCCCTTCCCTTTCTTTTCCTTTCCTTTCCTTTTTTTTTTCTTTTTTCTTTTTTTTTGTCTTTTTATACAAGATTTGCATGAGGTGCATGAGGCACAGGCCTCTAGCATGCCTCATGAAAAAAGTGCATGAGGTGTACGCCTCTTGCACCCGAGGTGTACGCCTCAGAGGTGTCAGTGCCTCTGGCATACGCCTCAGGGTGTTTTGGGAGCGCACCTCCAGGCGTATACCTCCCACACCTTTTAAAACACCAAAAATGATTATGTCATCAGCAAATTGCAGATGAGTGATGAGTCACAACAACCTCATTTCTTCTAATTCTCCACCCTTTGAATTGGTTTTCAAGATCAGCCTTAGTGATCAATTTACTCAAGACCTCTGCAATGAGGGTGAACAAGAAAGGGGATAGAGGATCTCCTTGCCTCAAACCTCTTTTAGCTAGGAAGAAACAGTGTTTTAAAAGCGCAAGGTGCAAAAAAGGCACAGGGGCCAATTTGAGAGCCTTTTCCAAAAAGACACAAAATTTTCAGGAAATGTAAAAAAAAATTGAAAAACTATATAAAAATTAAAAACAAATCAGAAAAAATACGAAAACAATACAATCTAAATTTCCAAGAGTTGAGAGTTAAGATATGAGTATGACAATGCAATCTAAAGTTCTAATTTCTATTATAAAGTCTAAACTCTAAACTCTAAAGTATAAACTATAAAGATGTGATTCAAACTAATAAAATCAGTTGAATATTTCAGAATAAAGCAAAACAAGTCAGAGAAGAAGGAGACAACAAGGAGGAAGATTGGAGAAGAAAGGAGAAAGAAAGGAGGAGTTCTAATATCTCCTCTTTCCCCTATTCTAATCTTTTATAAAACTTACTTAAGTTACATAAATTACAAGGAGGCCCTTAAGTAGGCGTCCACATCAGCACTAAACATGGAAAAAGATAAAAGGAGCTAAAGGCCCATAAAGAAAAGGCCCAATAAGAAAACATAACATGAAAGAACTAATAAGAAAGACACTAATGGGGTAGGGCCCATTTGGCCCAGTCTCTCCACACTCCCCCTCAAGCAGAGCATAGATATCCATCATGCCCAGCTTGCTTATATAATGAACCAGCTTTCCTTTAGGAACACCTTTTGTCAAAACATCAGCCAACTGTTCTTCAGAAGCAACAAATGGTAGACAGACTTCTCTGAGTCAACTCTCTCTCGTATAAAATGCCTGTCAACCTCAATGTGTTTAGTTCTGTCATGTTGAACAGGATTGTGTGCAATGTTGATAGCAGCCTGGTTGTCACAATATAACATCATTGGCTTCTCACAGTCTATACCCAATTCATCTAAAAGTGATATCAACCACAAAAGTTCAGAAACTCCATGTGCCATTGCCCTGTATTCCACTTCAGCTGAAGATCTTGCCACTACAGATTGCTTCTTACTCCTCCATGATACAATGTTCCCTGCTACCATAGCACAGTAACCTGAAGTAGACCTATCATCAATACATCCGGCCCAGTCAGCATTAGTGTATGCTTCCAGCTTCATGTGTCCATGCTTAACAAACAAGATACCTTTCCCTAGAGTCCCTTTTAGATAGCACAGAACTCTCTCAACAGCTGCTAAATGTGTATCTCTGGGAGAATGCATAAACTGACTGATTACACTAACTGCATAGGAAATATCTGGCCAAGTCATGCGAAGGTAAAGTAACTTTCCAACCAGTCTCCGGAACACCCCCTTATCAGGCAATGGTTCACCTTCAGTCGCTAACAATAGGGGTAGAAGCAGGTCGAGCCCCCAGTTTCCCAGTGTCTGCAAGGAGATCAAGAACATACTTCCATTGAGAAATGAAGATTCCATCCTTAGATATGCCAATTTCAATTCCCAAGAAATATCTGAGTTCTCCCAAGTCTTTAATTTCAAGCTCGGTGTTAAGAAAACTCTTGAGATGAACAACTTCCTGAGTATCATTTCCTGTAACCACAATATCATCAACATAGACAATCAGGAGGGTCACTAAGCAATCTCTCCTCTTAACAAACAAAGTATGATCCGACTGAGTCTGTGTGTACCCAAAAGCAACAAGAGCAGCCCGAAATCTGTCAAACTAGGCTCTAGGAGACTGCTTAAGGCCATAAAGAGACTTTTTCAGTTTACAGACCTTTCCTTGCATCTCCTTCCCATACACCCCTAGAGGTAAAAGACATATAGACCTCTTCATTTAGTTCCTCATTCAAAAAGGCATTCTTTACATCAAACTGATGAAGAGGCCAGTCAAAAGCAGTAGCTAAAGATAGCAAAACTCGAACTAAAGTCATCTTGGCTACTGGGGCAAAAGTTTCCAAGTAGTCAATACCATACATCTGAGTATATCCTTTAGATTTGTGTAGTTTACACACTTTGCCTTTCATTTCTTTCCCATACACTCCTGGAGGTAGAGACATATAGACCTCTTCATGCATGTCTCCATTCAGGAAGGCATTTTTAACATCAAACTGGTGTAGCTGCTAGAGAAAGTAAAACCCTAATTGAAGTCATCTTAGCAACAGGAGCAAATGTCTCAAGATAGTCAATGCCATACATTTGGGTGTAACCCTTAGCAACCAACCGAGCCTTAAACCTCTCAATAGAGCCACCAGAGTGATACTTAATGGTAAACACCCATTTACAACCCACTGGTTCCTTCCCTTCCGGCAAGTCCACAATATCCCAGGTATGGTTCTTATGCAATGCATCAAGTTCAGTCATTATAGCATCCCTCCATTCAGCTTGAGATAATGCTTCCGGTACAGACTTGGGTATCACATGGGAAGACATAGAGGCAAGAAAGGAGTAGTAGAAGGGGAGAGAAGGCTATAAGATAAGTGTTTGGAGATACAATGGGCTGTACACTTCCGCTTGCCCTTGCGAAGAGCAATAGGAAGGTCAAGGTCTGGGACAGTCAGAGATAGGTCAGTAGAGGGCTGACCTGTTTCCTCAGGAATGATGGGAGTGGCAAGATGCTCTTCTAAAGGAGTGGAAACAACCTGCACATGTCTGAATCTCTGCCTTTGGTACCACCTTTGGAGAGTAGGAGCAGAAGGAGGAGGAGCAGGGATATCAGAGGTAGGTTCAGTGGAAGAGGTGGACACCCCATGATTGGACTCACAAGGGATGGGAAGAGGAACGACTAGAGACACAGCAAAGGGCTCATCAGATTTCTCCCCCTCAGGAGGAATACTAAAGAAGGGAGTCAACTCGGCAAAGGTGACATCTCGAGATACAAAGCGAGTGCCACGAACTGGATCAAAACAACAATACCCCTTCTGTGTGGAAGCATATCCCAGAAACACACACTTATGAGCCTTAGGTTCAAACTTGTGCCTTTGTTGACTATGAATATTCACATAGAAAGTACACCCAAACACACGAAGAGGAAGAGAAAAGAGATCCTTATCCGGGAAGAGAAGACTAAAAGGAGTTTTAAAGCCAAGGACCCGGGAGGGCATACGGTTGATCAGAAAGGTAGCAGTAAAAACAACATCTCCCCAAAAATTTACAGGAATATGGAATGCAAACAAGAGGGATCTGGCAACCTCAACCACATGCCTGTTCTTTCTTTCCGCCACCCCGTTTTGTTGTGGAGTGTAGGAACAAGAACTTTGATGAATAACCCCAAAAGTTTCAAGATAAGTGGAAAGGGTTCTCTCAAAATACTCCTTAGCATTGTTAGAGCGGAATATCTTGATACGAGTATTAAACTGGGTGGTGATGAGTTCATGAAAATTTTTCACAATAGCTGGTACTTCATCCCTGGATTTCATGAGATAAATCCAAGTGTAACGTGAATAATCATCAATAAAAAGGATAAAGTACCTGTAACCCCCCATGGTTGGCATGTGATATGGCCCCCACACATCAGAGTGAACAATATGAAAAGGAGAAAGTGATCTTTTATTGCTAACTGAATAGGAATGTCTACAATGCTTTGCCAACTCACATGATTCACAATGAAGACTCGATAAAGACACTCCTTTAAACATATCTGGGAACAGATGACTCAAAGAAGAAAAAGACAAGTGACCAAACCGAAAATGACATAATAAACTTTTGTTAACAGACTCTGACACGACTGACTCTAAGGCAACTCCATGAGGTGGTCCCAAAGCTTGATCCGGTGTGTCCAGCAAGTATATTCTGTTTGCCTCATGGCCACTCCCAATCATCCTCTGAGACTGCAGGTCCTGAAAAACACAATGAGTGGGAAAGAAAGTTATGCTGCAATTCATGGACTTTGTTAAGCTACTAACAGATAAGAGGTTTGTGTTAAGCTTAGCGACATGAAGAACAAAAGATAAGAACAGGGTGTCAGAGGTCTTTATATCACCTTTACCAGAGATGGGGGCAAGGGACCCATCGGCAAGGGATATTTTCTCTTTCCCAGAGAGAAGGTGATATGAGCAAAAAAGGTTAGATTGACTGGTCATATGGTCTGATGCACCGGAATCGATAATCCAAGGGATTTTATGATTACTTGAAGCTGAAGCATGATTTGCAGAAGCACGAGTACCTGAGTGAGCAAAAGCCGATGAAGATGATGTACTGTTGGAAGGGTGAGCTGAAGAAACTGTAGCTTCCAGGTGATTTAGGAGCTTCCCATACTTCTCAAAATCCAGCTTCATTGCAGCCAACTGTTCAATGGTTGATTTCTCTTCACTCTCCTTACTTCCCCCTTCAGGTACTGTAGCAGCATTAGTAGTCTTGGGTTTTCCCACCTGACTACCCTTCTTAGGGTTATTATTGTTCTTAAACCTATCAGGGAGAAGTCCAGGATGAAGCTTCCAGCAGGTGTCCTTTGTATGCCGCGGTTTCTTGCAATATTCACACACCTGCTCTCTCTTCTCAGTAGGGCCCTTTGGTTTCATTCCCACATGTTCAAAATGTTCTGTAGGTGGACTCTGCAACTGAACCTGCAGCCTACTCTCCTCACTACTTATCATAGCATATGCCTGTGAAAGAGTAACCTCATCCCTGGCCAAAATATTCTGTCTGATAATATCAAACTCAGGGTCGAGTCCAGTGAGAAACTCAGACACCCTATTTCTCTCCACCAGCTTTCTATACATTTCAGCATCCTTTTTACTCTCCCATACCACTATCTCCATAACATCAATTTCCTGCCATAGGGATTTTAGTATAGAGTAGTAGATTGCTACACTCTTCTCCCCCTGTCTCAGGTTTTTCACATCACTTTTCAATTTGTACGCTCTGGCTACATTCAGTTTCTGTGTGTAGGTCTCAGTTACACTGTCCCATATCTCCTTAGCCGAAGACATCCAGAGATAGTGTTGGCTTATATGGGGTTGCATAGAGTTAACTAACCATCCTATAACAGTGTAGTTCTCTTGCATCCATTTTTCAAATTCAGGGTCTGTCTCTTCGGGTTTCACCTTACTGCCTGTGAGATACCCGAGTTTTCCTCTACTACAAACATAGATTTTTATAGACTGTGCCCAAGCAAAATAGTTCGTCCCATCTAGCTTAATTGTGGTAACACCAGTCAAAACGGAATCTAATGAGGTAGGTCCAGAAACCGGCACCTGCTTGAACTGACTTTCATATGTCTCCATTAATCAAACGGAAATCAAAGAACAGAAATTTTGACTATGTAAACTTACTTGAAGTCAAACCAGAACTTGGGTGCTTGAAAAACTAGGGTTTTACTCTGTCCAGCAGATGAGAGAAAGAGAGAATATGCTGCAGCACCTACCTGACTAACCCGAACTCTTCCAAACCTGAATCGCCCTCCTTAGCAGTCACAAGACACCTTCCAAGCACAGAGCGCCACACCCGAGCTTCACCTTTCCTGGTAACCTCGAAAATCTCTAGTCGGCTAGGGTTTCGAGCAGCAGCAGAACAACTATACTTCTAGGCAAAATCTAGCCAGAACTAAACTCTCCAAACCCTTCTACCAGCTAGGCAAGTGATTCTCTATACTATAGAGAACCTATCTCTCCATACACTCTTGATTTTAGAGTGTACAGGAGCGAAGAAAAAAAGGAAGAGGAACTAAACCTGCTTTGATACCAAGATGTAAATCAGTCCTCTAATATCAAGTTTAAACTTAGTGATTAGCATAATAAAACAGATCTGAATAACTGTATAAGAGAAGAAGATGGCGAAGGGAAGAGGTAAGAGAAGTAGGAGTCGAATCATTCTCCATTCTCCTCTAACCCTATTTTATTAAGATCTAAAATTTAATGATGACAAGAATGTCCTTAAGTGGGCGACCAGCTTGACAGTTACATAAAGAAAATAAACAAGAATAAATAACAGGCCCATTAAGTGTGGCCCATCAACATAAAATAAAAGATATTACAAGAGAGGCTGTTAGGGCCCATTCGACCCAGTCTCTTTACAGCCTCATGGCCACTCCCAATCGTCCTCTGAGACTTCAGGTCCTGAAAAACACAATAAGTAGGAAAGAAGGTTATGTTGCAGTTCATTGATTTGGTTAAACTACTAACAGATAAAAGGTTAGTGCTAAGTTTGGGAACATGAAGGACAGAGGATAATACAAGTGAACCAGAGGCTTTAATATTCCCCTTGCCAGAGATGGGAGCAAGAGACCCATCGGCAAGAGAAATCTTCTCTCTACCCGAGAGGAGTTGGTATGAACAAAAAAGGTTGGGTAGGCTAGTCATATGGTCTGATGCACCAGAATCTATAATCCAAGGAATTCTACGATTACCTGAGATTGTAGCATGATTTGCAGAAGCACGAATACCTGAATGGGCAAAAGCGGATGTAGAAGGGGGTACCTGAGGAGGAAGATGCAACAGTAGACTCCATGTGATTTATCAATTTCCAA